>NW_012103588.1:2491069-2515557 GCF_000951045.1 Mandrillus leucophaeus
TGATGTTAGGGTATCAATTTTAGATCTTTCCTGCTTTCTCTTGTGGGCATTTAGTGCTATAAATTTCCCTCTACACACTGCTTCAAATGTGTCCCAGAGATTCTGGTATGTTGTGTCTTTGTTCTCATTGGTTTCAAAGAACATCTTTATTTCTGCCTTCATTTCATTATTTACCCCATAGTCATTCTGGAGCAGTTGTTCAGTTTCCATGTAGTTGTGTAGTTTTGAGTGAGTTTCTTAATTCTGAGTTCTAATTTGATTGCACTGTGGTCTGAGAGACAGTTTGTGGTGATTTCTGTTCTTTTACATTTGGTGAGGAGTGTTTTACTTCCAATTATGTGGTCAATTTTAGAATAAGTGTGATGTGGTGCTGAGAAGAATGTATATTCTGTTGATTAGGGGTGGAGAATTCTGTAGATGTCTATTAGGTCTGCTTGGTCCAGAGCTGAGTTCAAGTCCTGGATATCATTGTTAATTTTCTGTTTTGTTGATCTGCCTAATATTTACAGTGGGGTTTTAAAGTCTCCCATTATTCTTGTGTGGGAGTCTAAGTCTCTTTGTAGGTCTCTAAGAACTTGCTTTATGAATCTGGGTGCTCCTGTATTGGGTGCCTATGTATTTAGGATAGTTAGTTTTTCTTGTTGCATTGATCCCTTTACCATTATGTAATGGCCTTCTTTGTCTCGTTTGATCTTTGATGGTTTAAAGTCTGTTTTATCAGAGACTAGGATTGCAACCCCTGCTTTTTTTGGTTTTCATTTTCATGTTAAACATTCGTCCATCCCTTTGTTTTGAGCCTATGTGTGTCTTTGCACATGAGATGGGTCTCCTGAGTATAGCACACTGGTGGGTCTTGACTCTTTATCCAATTTGAGAGTCTGTGTCTTTTAATTGGGGCATTTATCCCTTTTACATTTAAAGTTAATATTGTTTGTGTGAATTTGATCCTGTCATTTTGATGCTAGCTGCTTATTGTGTTTGTTAGTTGATGCAGTTTCTTCATAGCTTCAACGGTCTTTACAATTTGGCGTATTTTTGCAGTGACTGCGACTGGTTGTTTCTTTCAATGTTTAGTGCTTCCTTCAGGAGTTGTAAGGCAGGCATGGTGGTGACAAAATCTCTTAGCATTTGCTTGTCTGTAGAGGTTTTTATTTCTCCTTCACTTATAAAGCTTAGCTTGACTGGATATGAAATTCTGGGTTGAACATTCTTTTCTTTAAGGATGTTGAATATTGGCCCCACTCTCTTCTTGCTTGTTGAGTGTCTGATGAGAGATCTGCTGTTTGTCTAATGGGCTTCCTTTTATGGGTAACCCAACCTTTCTCTCTGGCTGCCTTTAACATTTTTTCCTTCATTTCAACCTTGGCGAATCTGACAATTATGTGTCTTGTGGGTTACTCGTCTTGAGGAATATCTTTGTGTTGCTCTCTGTATTTCCTAAATTTGAATGTTGGCCTGCCTTGCTAGGTTGGGGAAGTTCTCCTGGGCAATATCCTGAAGAGTGTTTTCCAACATGGTTCCATTCTCCCCATCACTTTCAGGTACACCAATCAAACATAGATTTGGTCTTTACACGTAGTCCCATTTTTCAATCACTGATATGCTTTCTTCTGCTTGATGGATTTGGCTATTGAAACTTGTGTATGCTCCACAAAGATGTTGTCCTGTTTTATTTTCAGCTCCATCAGGTCATTTATATTCTTCCTTACACTGGTTATTCTAGTTAGTAATTTGTCTAACCTTTTTTCAAGGTTCTTAGCTGCTTTTCATTGGGTTAGAACATGATCCTTTAGCTCAGAGGAGTTTGTTGTTACCAACTTCTGAAGCCTACTTCTGTCAATTCTTCAAACTCATTCTCCATCAAGTTTTGTTCGCTTGCTGGTGAGGAGTTGTGATCCTTTGGAGGAAAAGAGGCGTTCTGATTTTTGGAATTTTCAGCTTTTCTACACTGGTTTCTACCCATCTTTGTGCTTTTATCTACCTTTGGTCTTTGATGTTGGTGACCTACAGATGGGGTTTTGGTGTGGACCTGCTTTTGTTGATGTTGATGCTATTCCTTTCTGTTTGTTAGTTTTCCTTCTAACAGTCAGGCTTCTCAGCTATAGGGCTTTTGGAGTTTGCTGGAGGTCCACTCCAGACCCTGTTTGCCTGGGTATCACCAGCGGAGGCTGCAGAACAGCAAATATTGCTGCCTGATCCTTCCTCTGGAAGCCTCGTCCCAGAGGGGCAACCACCAGATGCCAGTCAGAGCTCTCATGTATGAGGTGTCTGTCAGCCCCTACTGGGAGGTGTCTCCCAGTCAGGCTACATGGGGGTCAGGAACCCACTTGAGGAGGCAGTCTGTCCATTATCAGAGCTCGATATTTGTGGTATGAGAACAACTGCTCTCTTCAGAGCTGCCAGTCAGGGATGCTTAAGACTGCTGAAGCTGTGCCCACAGCTACCCTTTCCCCCAGGTGGTCTGTACCAGGGAGATGGGGGTTTTATCTATAAGTCACTGACTAGGGCTTCTGCCTTTTGTTTAGAGATGACCTACCCATAGAAGTGGAATCTAAAGAGGCAATTGGACTTGCTGAGCTGTGGTGGCCTCTGCCCAGTTAGAGCTTTGTTTACACTGTGAGCATAAAACTGCCTACTCAAATCTCAGCAATGGCAGTTGCCCCTCCCCCCACCAAGCTTGAGCATCCCAAGTCAATCTCAGACTGCTATGCTAGCAGTGAGAATTTCAAGCCAATGTATCTTAGCTTGCTGGGCTCCATGGGCATCGGACACACCCAACCAAGCACCAGAGGGAATCTCCTGGTCTACTCATTGCAAAGACCATGAGAAAAGCACAGTATCTGGGCAGTAGTGTACAGTTCCTCTAAGTACAGTCTCTCATGGCTTCCCTTGGCTAGGAAAGGGAAATACCCCAGCCCCTTATGCTTCCTGGATGAGGTGATGCCCCACCCTGCTTTGGCTCACCCTCTGTGGGCTGCACCCACTGTCCAACCAGTCCCAATGAGATGAACCAGGCACCTCAGTTGGAAATGTAGAAATTACCTGCCTTCTGCATCAGTCTCACTGGGAGCTGCAGACTGAGCTGTTCCTATTAGGTCATCTTGCTGGAAATCCCCGAGATTTATATAATTTATATGTACATATATAATGCATTTATATGTATTATATATGTTATATGCTGATACGGTTTGTCTGTGTCCCCACTCAAATCTCAACTTGAATTGTATCTCTCAGCATTCCCAGATTTTGTGGGAGGGACCCACAGGAAGGTAGTTGAATCATGGGGGCCAGTCTTTCCCATGCTATTCTCACAATAGTAAAAAGATCTCACAAGATCTGATGGGTTTATCAGTAGTTTCCACTTTTGCTTCTTCCTCATTTTTCTCTTGCCACTGCCATGTAAAAAGTGCCTTTCACCTCCCACCATGATTCTGAAGCCTCCCTAGCCATGTGAAACTGTAAGTCCAATTAAACCTCTTTTTCTTCCCAGTCTTGGGTATGTCTTTATCAGCAGCATTAAAACGGAGTAATACATATACTATATAAAATATTATATATTATATAGTGTGTGTGTGTACATACACATATACACAAATTCACACAAATACATATTTGTACGTGGTGTGGAAGAACATGATTTCTAGTATAGATATATTGTATGGTTATATTTTTATAATCATATGCATATATCTATGTATAAAATACTTAGCTTTTACTACCATATAAAGTAAAAATCTTTTAATGTAATTTCTTTGTGCCGATAAATAGTAAACGTAATATCTGTAATTTTAGAAAACAAATAATAAAGACTCCATTATTAATTTCTAATTTTTATCACAATAATATGTCCAATAGTTACCTTGGAAAGTAAGGTAAGGTCTTATAATCTAAAATATATTTTTCAATCTAAAATATATTTTCAGTACTACGTCTGGGTATTTACATGGGAATCAATTTTTCTCCCCCAACAGGCATATTTCCTGAATCCATCTTTAAAGTCTTCTACATATTTAAGGACAATATAGTTAGAGGTCTTTGAAACAATTTAAGCTTAAATTTTCTGTCTCTATGCTCTCTGTATTTCATGGACTGCTCGAGGCCAATTCCATGTGAAAGACTCCCAACTGTTGTTACTTTGTTGGAAGAAACAAGGGGAAAAAAGAATGTCTTAAATTAATTTTTAGACCATACTTGGTCCAGATTTTCTTTCTTTTCATAACCTCTTCTGTTTTTTTGGTATTATTGAGGTTCTTTAAACACGGCCTTGAGCTATTCATTGCTAGTGATTCACTACCAAAAGACTTTTTGTTAAAGGACTTGATTTCGGTTCTAGGAAAAGAAAACTATGAAACTCACAATTCTCTTTTGAAATGTATCACTGAAACCAACAAATGCAGGTTTTCAGCATTAAAAATAATTTAGGTAAGAAAACAAAATTGTATAAATAACTTTATTTGAAGAATTTTTAGCCTTCAAGTACCATGCTTTTAGATAAAAATGCATTTTATTTCTAATGCTTTCTAACAAAGACGCTCCTTGATCTAACTTTAGTCATGCTTTGCTAAGGCCTCAGCCTTCAATGTCTGTCCTTGTTGGGCATCCATCACCCAGTTTTAGGAAAAACTTTGCTAAATCAGTTTAGCAAGAACTGTTATTTCATCACTCTGGTCTGCCTTCAGTAAGAATTCTGTTAAGTCAGTTTAAACAGAAACCCTCTTACCCAAGACATTTCCTCTTATAATTCCATCCACCAGTGCCCCTACCCTACTCTCCTCTGTGGCTACAAATTGCCACTTTTCCTTCTCGTATTCTGAATTGAAGCCAGTTCTATATTAAGATTTCTTTTTTTACCTATTACAATAGTTCCTAAGTAAAACCTGTTTTACCACGTTAACCACTATCCATATCTGGTTTTTTTTTTGACAATTCCTATTCAGTCTTTGGGATTTTCCCTACACAAACTTGGTTTCATACACACTGGGCTATTTTAATCTGTAATTCCTTTAAATACAATGTCAAACACTTCTAAATCTTCACTTTGTTGGTTTTTTAAGTGCAAAATATATTCTTATTCCACACAATTGGATATATTTTCTTTATTATATTCTCTTGTATGTTAAAAAAAGTCAAACTATCCCATATATTCATATTTATAACCCATTTTACATTCTGTTTCATTCTGTCTTGATATTTGAGCTGAGCTCTGGCAAAAGAATGGGTAGTTTTTGTCTCACATGTTTTGTACATGTGTCCTGCTTTACTCTTGTAAATGTTGCTGAAATGTGCAGTCAATGTTTTAGCCCTTTGGGCACCCATCAGGCACCAATTGTTTACAGAAGTGAACTGGGTAGCAAAAATTTAAACTGCCTTGAAATCATTAGATGATTAGCTTTCCCTTGAGTTTCACATCTCCCTGAAAAGTCTTACTGGAGAACCCATTATATTCTCTTCCCCTGGTACTGATCAAGGAAAACAAAAATAGAAGCATTATTGAGTGCAATGTTGATTTTGAGACTAGGCATTGTTTAAAAAGAGAATGCTAGGAAGCTGCTATAAAGTACAAACATTTATCCCAGCGTAATAGACAATGCCAATTGTTTTGCCTCAAAGTCCAGAGTCTTTTAAAAAGCTTTTTTTTTCCAGTGAACAAATCTCAAGAGAAATTGCTGAAATTATTTCTCTAAATGATAAGCACGTGGATGTTGCTCATTTTATGAAGCAAATAAGACTGCATATGAATTAAAGCGGATTTAAGCTTTTTAACAGTAAGACTAAATGATCAATGTAAAAAATGATCAGGTACATACAGCTAGTCAAAACTACAAATAGGATCAACAACTCTCAGTTTTTTTAAAAAAATTATATATATATATAAAACATGGACACTTATTATTTATTGCAACATTCTCTGAATGCATATGCCATGTGATTATTGGATGTAGACTATGAAAAGAGAATTTTTAAGTAAAGGTAGGTAAAGTAAGCATCTCTGTCTTTTCCTTTGAATATATTTGAGATGCTTGAATACAAAGAAAACACAGACCAACTACTCACTATAATATAAGGCTTGCATTTGAACTTTTGGGGACTTGAATAATAAAGCTTATATAGAAATACCAGTAAGTGTGGCTATTTTTCATCTGTACAACTGGTGTTCAAACAGGAACATTAATATGTTTCTCCCAAAATAGCCCATGTGAAAGGACTACTACTCACATCAATGTCACTTTTAACACTCTGTCTATTAGTGCCATACTTTTAAACAAATATAAAAACTGCCTCAACCACTCCAAGCTCAGAAAATATACCGAAATAAGTATATATTTATAGTCCAAGAAATGAGAATGTGTTGCTTTTGTCTGGTTGTTACCGCAGAATAATGAAGGCCAGTAGTTGTTAATAAATATGATCATTTACACAAATGCTACAAATCACACAGATGCCCCTGGCAAAGGGTCTTTTACAGGCCTCATAAGTCATTTAAATATTTAAAATCTCTCAGTGTGATAAAAGGCTTATTTCTAAATGCAGTCTGTGATCATTCAGGATATTAAGCCTAATTTGACTGGCTCTCTCTTCAGTAGAGAAGGAAAACCAGTGGGCCCACATAGAGTCATCGTTTAATGCATTTTAGCCAAAAAATTGTTTGGTCTCATGCTGGCTGTACTGGGATTATTGTAATCTTTGTTGAGCATCTAGTTATATGGTGGCTGTAAAAAAACTACTTTGGGATCACATTTTAAATTGTGAAAACATTTGATTTAGTGACACCTTCATCCTAATTTAAATAATATGTGGATTTCAGGTAGAATTTAAAGAGGCCTAAATGTAAGTGCATGTGTATGTATCCGTTGTCATTACATAGCTATAAATTCAGTTTTCAAAAGTCTGGTCACTTGGCTAACAGCACCGGATCTATGGACTTGTTTCTTTCAATCTAGTAAGTAGAGAGGAAGCACAAATCCTGGACCTGTATATAGGAAAATGGGAATAAAGTAGGGAAAGAAATACCTGCATGAACCAGTTCAAATTTATTAGGTGCACATTTCTCTTTTTTTCAGCAGAAAGTTATTTATGGTTAACTTCCAACAGATCTCACATCCACTATTTTCTCTCTCCCTGAAACATTTTAGGATAGCAGTGCCACTTGAGGTAGTTTCACAGCTTTTTACAGACTTGAGCACATCCCTCCTATCCTTAGGTCTCTTTCACAAGGTAAATACTTGTCCCAATTCCTTTTGCATTTAAAAATATATACTTAAATGACCGATGAACTTTAGCCAAAAGCCATAGTCTTTACAGATTGTTAATCACCAGATTAACTGAAAGCTCCCCATAAATTCCTGTTTCTGAAATGGGAAATTGCGATTAAATTAACCAATTTGTTTATAACTTTATTTGCTTCAAGAGTAACAGAATGTGATTTTGCTGATGGCGCTCATACTAGCAGAGACTTAATTTACAAAGTAATGCTTTTGAGATCTATTAGACTGAAATGGAATACTCAGAATAGCAACAAATTGTAGCTAAGTGGACATTAGAGCCTGACTAGTTGTTTCTGTGTTTCACATGCTTCCTCCCAACCATGCTCAAAATATAACTAAAACTATTTGGATACAATTTAAAAATGATGAACAATATTAAATTGAGTGATGGGTTTGCTAACTGGGCTTTGAGAAATCCTAAGGTTTCTGAAGAAACCCTTAGTTCCAGCTTTGAAACGAGGAATAAAATCCAGGAGACAAGTAGGCAGGCCCCATTTCAAACCAAGCAACTCCACTTTCTTCTTTTGCACATTGAACTACAACTGCTTCAAATATTTGTCTCATTGACCTTGAAGTTAAAGAAAAAAGTTACTTGATGTCATAAACCAATTGTCTAGAATACACTTTAAAAAATTGTTCATTAATATTATTGGATGTTTAAATTAGTTGGCATTCTTAGTTCTAAAATCTTGTTTGTCTTACTTTGTATATCTTTGATCTTCTAGCTTGTACAAGAGTCAAATCATGTAATCTGAAAATAATTTTAAAATAATCAATTTACAATGAACCCTTGGAGGGTAAATGAAACAATTTTGCCTAATTCCAAGAACTGTTTCAAACTCCAAAAGGTGTAAGACTCAATCACAGTGTATTTTTGAGAGAAATTTTGTCCATTAGTGTTTGTTTTAACTAACATTAAGTTTCAGATATACTAATGTAATTTTTTATTGTTAAAAGAAGTTGTGCAGAAAGAAAGCTGAATTGGAGAAAATCATAAAACTGAATGACCTAATAAATTTTACCAAGGAAACTAACCTTATATTCTCTATAGGCAAACATTTATTCTAAACACAATAACAAAAGCAGAACCTTGTTTCTTAGTCACTTAATTTTTAATTTTCATTTCTGTTCATAGAGAAATTTTGTTGATCTGTACTTGAGAGAATTCCTTTAGTAGTTATTATGGTTTGGCTGTTTCTCCACCCAAATCTCATCTTCAATCATAATCCTGATAATCCCCACGTGACTAGGGAAAGATATGGAGGGAAGTGATTGGATTATGAGGGGAGTTTCTGCCATGCTGTTCTCCTGATAGTGAGTGAATTCTCACAAGATCTGATGGTTTTATGAATGATAGTTTTTCTTGCGCTCTCATACATTCACTTCTCTCATCTACTGCCAGGTAAGACGTTCCTCTCCCACTTCCACCATGACTGTAAGTTTCCTGAGGCCTTTCCAGGCATGCAGAACTGTGAATCAATTACATCTCTTTTCTTTATAAATTATCCAGTCTCAGAAAGTATCTTTATAGTAGTATGATAATGGACTAATACAGTAGTCCTGAACTTTGATAAATTTGTGTTTCCAAAACTGGTGATGGGGAAGAAAGAGAAACTCAGTAGTCTTTTTAGACCTGCCAACTTATGAAAACCTTCCAACAGAAGCATCAAAATTTTTCCTGACATGTCAAGTTCCAGTCTAGCAAACATATTCACTACTTACAAAAGTGGTAAATATAGGAAATCTGGAAAATGAAGAACGGCATAAAGAAGACAGTAAAAATCCACAATTTCATCACTTGACAACATTTTGGTTTATTTCATTTTTCCAAGTCATTTTACTATGCACATGTATTGAGATGCATGTGTGGACATAAGCTTAACTTGATTTTATTTTTAGTGAATTACTCCTAATGAAGATATGTTGGGAAAACTTATTAATTCAAAAATTATTAGCAGTAATATCACCATTTTGAATTGTTCCACACTTCGTAAGACATTAAAAATTCATTCCTAAAAAGTAAAATGCTTCTCAAAGTAGAAATGCTCTAAGCAAGAAGAGTAGCTAAGATCATATATGAGTGTGTAGTTGACTATACACTTGTCTATATAAATAAGAGAGCGTTTCGCCACAAAAGAGATTTGCTAAGTGGCTTGAAAGCTGGTGATTACAGATGAAATTAACACGTATCCTTTAGAATTGTAGCTACTGCTTTAATATCCCAATGAACTTTTTCACTTTGTGGTCATCATAGTAATCATCAGAATGTTTGACACAACCATAAAATGCATTGTATCTTGTAGAGAGTTAGGGTAGATGTTAAACTCTTTAGGGAACATTTAAGTATCACCTAGGGAGGCAGAAAGGAAGACAGAAATTAAATGAATAAATCACTCAAGGTCACAGAACAAAGTTGAGTCAGGAACTCACATACATTTTCACACAAAAAAGTATGTACTTTATACATTTCCTTAGTACCTAACTTTTACAGGAAAAAAAAAATGCCTCCCACTAGAAGGTTGATCTGCTTCCATACTAAATCAAATTGAATTAATTTAACATAACCTTACTTCAAAATATACCTTTCTTGAGTTTGCTTATTTCATCAGGAAAAGGAGGAATCATTTAATTTATCTGCAGTGTACCAAACCAGAAAAGAATACTTTTGCAAGACAACATTTCTGTCAAAAAATAGCTGTACACTGGTGGTTATTCTGATTCATTTTTGATTTGCCTGATGAATCTTGTTTGATGGTTCTGTGTTCTCAGACTAAATTAGAAAAATTTATTCTTTCCTATTCATTACTTAGATTAAATACAATCTAACACCATTGTGCCTTTTATTCTTCCCTTCCAGGTGTAGATTTCAACTGAAACAATTTTAAACTAGAACAAGATTACATTATTGATATAATTTGAAAAGACAAAATTAACTTTTCTATGATTGACATGATTTTTAAAGGAAATAACCTCCAAAAAGACTTGTTAAAAATGAAATAAAAACTTGAAAAAAAATCAAAACCTGAACAGGTATTAGGTAGCTGCTATTTATGAACATATGACTAACTTTTAGTTTCCAAAACACAAGAATATAGTATTTCTAGAACCATCTCCCTTCCTCCAATTTATATCTTTTCCTTTAGCTTTCCAAATTCCTATAAGGCAATGCCTCTTTCCTATATATTTTGCTTCCTGGTTGGAACTACCATGTACTCTGCTTTGTCTTTACCAAGGGGCAGACTTATGACTCAATGGGAGCCAATCAGACACTTTCTTCTAAGTTTTGTCTTCAGCAGAGCAACAAATACAGTAAGAATTAGAGGTGATTCCTCAAATAGGAGTGACTCTAGGAAACTCTCTCTTATTTCCTGCTACCTGGATCCTGAGAGCTGTCCTGTTTCAGGTTATTTGTGACATTCATTTTCCCATCCATTAAATTTTCCCAGGCTGCCCAAGCTGCCATCTGCTCTTCCAATGAATCTTCCCTTTGTGCCTCAGTAACCCAGAGTCATTCTTTGGTTCATCATAAAGAACACTAACAGAAGCAAGGATTATATTATTAGATGAATAAGATATTTAAGATAAAGTGTTAAATATTGTCTCCAAAAAATATTTATCTAAAAACAATATCATGATTAGAATTTTACATAAAAACATCTGAAGTACCTCAAGGATAAATTGCACTTCATCTTGAAGAAGAAAATATTTTCCCTAAGAAACAATGTAATACAACCATCTTCATGTAAACAGTCTCATGTTCCTGGCTTTTGAGATAAAAATGAAAAAAATATGTTTCGTTCCTCTTAATCATGCCTTTAAAATAAAGAAGACAGGCTGCTACAATGAGCACCCTTAGTCATGCTATTAAGATTTGAATTCAGTGTTTGCTGCCCTTTTTCTTCTCAAAACAAAACAAAAAATACATAAAAACATAAGCTCTAGAAGAAGGCACATACAGTATATTTTAAGGAGTTTTTAAATTGGAACGCAGTTGCCATCTGACTCCTTACAGCCTCTCAACTTTAATACCTTCAGAGAAGTCAAAAACAAAATTTTCATTGGATGGGAAGAGATATCACTGAACAGAACTTCCACTATGAAAATCATGTTAGCAGCATTGGCACATTTTAAGTGATGTGACAAATAATGAAATAATAAAATCTTTATTAGTTCACTAATTTCTGGCAAAACCAACACTCAACAGTGGGTTGAGACTAGGAAGAATGAAACTATTTTAACTTAATAGGAATTGGTAAGGGTTTTTTTCTGTTTTTCTGATTTTTTTCAACTTCTGTCCTTTGCTACTGCTATATTTTCCTCATTTCCCACACTTGCCTCCAACAATTGCTCAGAAAAATGAGGAAATTTAACCTGTAGTATATTCTCTGTGTTATCCTGAGAATGGGAGAAAGCAACAGGCAAAATCTGTCTAATGAAATATATATACCCAAATATAACTAATTAGGAAAAGCTTCTTGAAGAGGTATTAAGCTTGGGTTCATTCACAGTTCCATTTTCTAAAAGTCAGCGGTTGTATAACTGCTTGCCACTATGGAGAATAGTTCATTGATAAAATAGATCAGTTTTCATTGTATTGCTAAGCTATTGGGTTTTTTTTTTTTCCTGTGTGGTTGTTCTATAACTGAAAAAATCAGTTTTTAATTAATATACAAATTATAATACACAATTTAACATGTAGCATAGGATAATTTTATGAGTGCCTGAAATTATTTAGATCATCCCATACTTTTAAGTTAATGATAGGACTTTATATCTATAATAAAACTTTCACTTATAACAATGAGAATAGTTTATTACTTATAACTTTTTTTAAACCTTCTCATTGCCTTTATATTAGTTTCAAAAACCAGAGAAAGTTTACGTCTATACTGTGATTGTTAATATTGAGTGTCAACTTGTTTGGATTGAAAGATGCAAAGTATTGTTCCTGGGTATGTCTGTGAGAGTATTTCCAAAGGAGATTAACATTTGAGTCAATGGACTAGGGGAGGCAGACCCACCCTCAATCTAGGTTGGCAGTGTCTAATCAACTGCCAGCATGGCTAGGATAAAAGCAGGCAGAGGAACGTGGAAGGACTAAACTGGCCAAGTCTTCTGGCTTCCATCTTTCTTCTATGCTGGATGCTTTCTGCCCTCAAACATCGGACTCCAAGTTCTTCAGCTTTTGGATCCTAGGACTTATACCAGTGGTTTTCCAGGGGTCTTCTGCCACAGACTGAAGGCTGCACTGTCGCCTTACCTACTTTTCAAGTTGTGGGACTCGGACTGGTTTCCTGGTTCCTCAGCTTGCAGAGGCCTGTTGTGGTACTTCACCTTGTGATTGTGTGAGTCATTTATCCTAATAAACTGCCTTGCATATACACATCTAGCCTATTAGTTCTGTCCCTCTAGAGAACCCTAATACATATACAGATATAGTATTAAAAATTAAAATACATCCCCTCCTCCTCTTCCTCCTTCTCCTCCTCCTTCTTCTTCTCCTTCTTCTTCTTTCCCTTCTTTCTCTTATTTAAAATCCATCTTTTGTTCTTTTTTCTTTTTTCTGAGAAGGAGTTTCACTCTTGTTGACCAGGCAACAAGACACAATCTCGGCTCACTGCAACCTCTCTTTCCCAGGTTCAGGCGATTCTCCTGAGTACCTCAGCCTCTCGAGTAGCTGAGATTACAGGCACAGGCCACCATGCCCGGCTCATTTTTTGTATTTTTTTTTTGGTAGAGACAGGGTTTCACCATGTTGGCCAGGCTGGTCTCGAACTCCTGACCTCAGGTGATCCACTCGTCCCGGTCCCCCAAAGTGCTGGGATTACAGGCGTCAGTCACCGTGCCCGGCCAGAATCCATCTTTTATAGATCACCCACAGTAGAAAAAATGGATCCAGATTTCAGTCTTGGCCTTCTTTATTATTAGCAACCTATCCCCTCCATGAAATGAAATTAATTCATGATTGATTAATCAATTAGAAAATAATCTCTTTCTTTTTATTTCAATTTCCTTCCAAGTTACAAGTTACAATCTTTTTTATTGTTTTGAAACAAACCTTCTGAAGCATTGATGTCCATTTTGCATTTTCTAGTCTTTCTCAGCATCAATTAACTTCTCAAGCCATTAAACCCTAAATTTTATTTCAACTATAATACAAAAATATTGTATTAAGGTTCACAACGACCTTGATTTTTCTGCTTTTGTACTCTCATTTTTTTCACCTATCAATCTCACCATTGCACTTAGCTCTTTTGTCTACACCAGCTTCTCTTTTTTTCTTAAGACCCTCTTTTATAGTACTTTCCTTTACTCTGCAACATTCTTCCTCAGAATTATTTGCTTGTGCTTCATTTTGAGATTAGCTATTAATGTTTCCCTTCTCTTTTCAGTTAAAATGATGTTTCTGATCACTCCATCTTATTCCATAACTTGAAATATGTTAGTGATTCTACGTGTTTATTTCCAGTGATCTATCTTGCTTTTGAATATTATAATGGTATTTCTAATTGTCATGTTGACATCTATACCCAAATACCCCATGAGTCCCTGAAAAATGAACATGTCCAAATTACACTTATTATCTTTCCTGCCTTACCCATCCCACTTATGTACTATATTTAATTAAGGTTACTAACAGGTGCAGTGGCTCATGCCTGAATCCCAGCATTTTGGGAGTCTGAGGCAGGTGGATCACCTGAGGTCAGGGTTTCAAGACCAGTGTAGTCAACATGTAGAAACCCTGTCTCTACTAAAAATAAAAAAATTAGCTGGGCATATTGGTAGATGCTTGTAATCCCAGTTATTCGTGAAGCTGAGGCAGGAGAATCACTTGAATCCAGGAGGCGGAGGTTGTAATGATATGAGATCGGGAGTACTGCCATTTACATTTACATGACCAGAATCCATAACTCCTTTTTCTAACTCCTCCTCACACCAGTCTCATCACATTCTGTCAGTGCCTCTTTTGAAGTATTTCTAAGTACAGTCCTTTCTCCCTATCACTGTTTTACCGCTACTACCACCACCATTACTCCTTCATGGATGATATCGTCTAAGTCAGTAAATCACTCTTAACTATTTTCTTTTTCTCCTGTCGACTGCATCCTCATCCCCATTTCTATTTGTATCTTGATGCTTCCAGATAATCACTTGAAAAAACTAATTTAGCTGTCTTTTTTTATTTTTTGCTAGAGTCCTCATTGCCTATAAGATTAAATCTAAGCTCTTTATCAAATATTAATGCTCAGATCACTTTTCCTGGTTAACATTTCTCATAACTTAGTAGAAACATTAGCATTTAAGTCTAGAAATGATAATATCTCTGGGGGGGGGGAACCTTTTATTTTCCCATTTTGTCTAAGTCTGGAAAAAGGAAGAAGCTACAAAGTACTTCCATAGGCAAACAAGATTTGGACAGCTTAAAGAAATCTCTAGACTACTGCAGTTACCTCCATCATTCAGGAAGTTTTATAGTCGGGTCTTGCCTTTACTCCTGTTATTTACTCCTTTAAGACTGATTTGAAATTTTTTGTAAGACTTTGCAGTTAGACATAATAATCACTCTCAATGGACAGCGTATATGTTTATCATTCCAGTAACTCCAGACTCCTGTTTTCTCTCTGGCTCCTAGAGTGATGTTGGCTGTCATTGTCTTCCAAGAGCATACAATTATGTGATTGAATTCGTTACTCTGTACCTTAAGCATTCAGAAGTCTGCTATTAATGACTGTTCCTAATTTACCTAGTTTAAATTTTTGGCAATATTGACTAAGGTTTGTATCTTTCATGTGAAACTTCGGTCAAAAGAGTGTTCTACCAGGTCTTCTACAACTACATTCCAACCTAAATCTTCAGTTTCAACCCCATTCTCTTATCACAAGTCAAACTTCTAATCACATCAATCTTCAAAATGCACCTCTAAGTATCCTTGTTATGAAGAATTTCTCTTCAGCAGAGTTACTGGACTTTTCTGCTTCTTCAGCATTCTGTTTATGGTATGTTTAGCATGTCTAGTATGGCAATTGGGACACTGTATTTTAATTAGCAGCTTACATGTCGTTCTAGCCTAGACATTGAGTGCCTGAAGAATAGCACTGTGCCCTTTACATCTCTTTATCTCAAGCACACAAAATAGTCCCTACAACACAAGAAGTATTTAATATTTGCTTAGTGGGGAATAAAAGGGATTGTATTATTGAATACCTGAATGAATAAAAATGACCTTATATGGTATGTTTACTGTTATTCCACTTTGGAGTTAAGAACACCTTCTGTTTATAGATGGCTTTGCCGCATTTTAAGTCCTTTCAAAAGTACTTGATATTCATAACCTCACTGTGAAGCAGACAAAGCTGATATCATTGTCTCATTTTAGAGATGAGGGCACTGGTGTTTAGAGCAAAAGAGACTAAATACACTAAGATAAAAAACTACACCAGAACTCAGATCTCCTGACTTCATGAATAGTAAAATATAAAATGACATTCTAGTTTATGTTATCCATTACATATAGACAAGGGGAAATTGAATTGTCTACTACCAAATAAGGTGAACTATCTATTTTGAATTCGCAGTAGAGAAAGAAGAAATACAGAATCATATGGATATATCACTGCCAATAAGGGAATTTGTAAATACCAGTGCACTGTCACAAGCACAACGTTTAAGCATTTTTGAACACTATATTATCTTTGCAAAGTATCCCTTCAGAAAGTCCTTTAAGGTTTCATATTTGCTTTATTCTCTGCAATTGCCTGTAGTTTTAGAAGAATTCCTTTCCAAAATGCAATAGAAATACATTAAAACTATGGAACATAATTACTAGTTGTGTTCACAGCTTCGTATGCAGTAAGCCTTGTGTTGTCTGCCTATGGTGATCCTCTTTGAAATCATAGAATTTAATGAGGCCCTACTCCAGAGAAAGTTTGGAAGACCTGAATACATCTAGTATCTGTTCTAATCTAGAGCTAAGGGTATACGAAATGGGCTGTAGGGAGTAAGTGGGTAAGGTTTGGTGATAGAAAGAAAAGTTAACGATTGCTCTCTCCCTCTCTCTTTTTAATTTAGCCTCATCATTTTGGTAGGATAGAATTTTCCAGACATAAAATTGTGTGGACAGGTGCAATACAAAGACAATTGAAAGGTTTTTTTTTGAATATTAATGATCTTGGATCATTCACCATTCCAGTTGTATCATAATACAGTGGGGAATAACAGCAAGCAAACTGCAATACTATAAAAGTCAAGTTAAGAAGAATTTAAAAATAAGATATTTCCTTCTGGTACTTTATAACTTCCCACTTAAGTTACTTTCTAATCTGTGGCATGTTGTACCACTCATTCCAAGGCAATCCATTAATCAACAAAAACCAGTTATGTTCCCCAGAAATGTTTCGCTCTCATTGTTTGATAACAGAGTACACTGTTATCTTGTCTGAACAAAGTAGTTTCCTATAAATAACCATACTTTTCCTTCCTAACTTTTTGAAACATACCTGTTCCACCTCCCATTTCAAGGAACATAATTTTTGTTATGGCACGTATCTAATTGTCTTAGTCATTTTTTGTTGTTATAAAAAATACCACAGACTGAGTAATCCATAAAGAAAATAAGTTTATTTAGTTCACAGATCTGAAAGTTGGGAGCACCAACAGCATGGCACTGGCATCTGGTGAGGGCCTTCTTGTTGCAGCATGACATGGCAGAAGGCATTATATGGCAAGAGAACAAAAGTAAGAGAACCACAGAGAGCTCTCTGTTATAACAAAGCTACTCCAACAGTAACAAACCTACTCTCATGATAGTTAGTGGTATTAATTCATTCATGAGGTCAGCGGGATTAAATTCCAGCACAAGAACTTTTGGAGGACACAATTAAACCATAACACTAACTGATAAAGGTGTCTGCTATTATTTTAATGGCTAACAATTCTTGCAACAGAAAGAAGATCAAAATTTGATTTTTAATTCATGTTTCTCCTGGAGAACAATACTTAAGTAAAACAGATTTCCTCATTAATTATTTTTTTGCTTTATTTATCTGTAAACTAACATTCTTCTATTTTAATGATCAGTTTTTTTGAATTTTGGTGATTATACACAGTTGTACAACCACTACCATAATCAAAATATAGAACAGTTTTATTCCCTTTCAGATGTTTTCTTCCCTTTTCATTGTCTTTCCTCAACCATTGTCTTTAGATATGTAATACGGACCTGATTTCTGCCATTATAGCTTTGCATTTTCTAGTATTTTATAACCAAACAGTATATAGTAAATTGTTCTTATCTATGGGTGTGTGTTTGAGGGATACAATCCAAGACCTCCAGTGAATGCCTAAAACCATGGCTATTAACAAACATATGTGTGTGTGTGTGTATATACCCGAAGTGTTTGTGTATATATATATACACAAACACATAAATACACACATTAGGTGTATATATATACTCTGTGTATTTATATATGTAAACATAGTATATATACATAGCAGAGTATATGAATAGTGTGTGTATAATTTGTATATTATAAACTATATATATAGTTTAAAAATTACGTCTAATAGGAGATTAACAAAAATAACTAATAATAAAGTAGAATAATTATAATAATATACTATAATAAATTTATGATATGTGATATCTCTCTCTTGCTCTGTCGAAATATCTTTCATACTTAAGTGCAGGTAACTGAAACTGCAGAAAACAAAACCATGGATAAGAGGGACAAATGTATATTCTGTTTTTAACTTATTTTACTTAAAATAATGCTTTTGAGATTTATGTATATTGATAAATGTATTAGTAATTTTTCCTCTTTTCATTACTATAATATAAAATGAACCAAGTTGGGCCATGCGTTTTGGCCTGTGAGTTGTTTGTTTCTTCAGGGCAGTCTGAGATCCATTAGCACAAAAGCCTACTGACACCACATTCAAAATGTTACACATGTAATTGTTTTTTAAAACAGCCAAACAAACAGAGTTTTTAGGCATTTAGGGTCTGCTTGCTTTGCATATTCTGCAAAACTACACTCAACATTGGTTGGTTGGTTATTGACAACCTAGAACCTTTTGGTTATAAGACCCCCAAATGACCATTGTCATTCAGAGGTCATTGGTAACTTACTAAGAGACTCCTCTGCTGCTGAAGGACAATACCTAGACATGTAAGCTCTCGCTCGGATTCCCCTTTGCCTTGAGAGTTCTCTATCTACATGGTGTCCCTCACCTTAAGCCTCTGGACAGTTTCATGCTGTAAGAGACCGACCCTCTCTTGCAATTCTGTCCAAACATCAACCAATAAAGCTTGTTCTGTTTTATTGACTTATTGTTCATATGTATTTTCTTGATCACTTCCCAAATGCCATAGAACTCCTACAATCATAAGATAGTATTCTGTATTATAGATATTAGCACATATTCTTTATTAATCAGGTGATGGGCATCTGTTTCCAGGTTTTGTCTTTTATTTATAATGATGCTATTAACATTTACATACAAGTCTGCAGACATATGTTTCCATTTATTTTTGAAAAATACAGAAAATGTGCCTAAGTCATATGGAAAATATATGTTTAGCCTTAAAAGAAAATGACCAAATTGTTCCTCAAAGTGGCTGTACCACTTAGTATTTCATTAAGAATGCATGAGCTTTACGTGTTCCACATTATCTTCAGCAAATGCGATTGTCAGTCGTTTCCGTTTTTGTTTTAACTTTAGCAAGTCTTGTGGGTGGATAGTGGGATATCATTGTGGTTTCTCTTTGCATTCCCTGATGATTGTGATATTGAGTATCTGTTCAGGAGCTCATTGGCCATTCAGATATCTTTTTTTATATGTAGTTTAAGTTCTGGGATATCTTCTTTTTAAAGTGCTTGTTCAAATAATTTGTCTTTTCAAAAATGGATTGTTAGTTTTATTAATGAGTCTTATGAGTAATTTTTTTATTCTGGATGAAAAACATTTGTTAAATACATATTTTCATTATATTCTCTCAATCTTTGACATGCCTTTTCATTCTCTCAACTGTATCTTTAGAAAAGCACATAAAGTTCATTCTAGTAAATGTTATCTCTTATAGTTTGTACTTTTTTGGTCTTTGTAAAGAAATTTGTACCTTACCCAATAGCACAAAGCTTTCCACTATGTTTTTTAGAAATTTAATAGTTTTGGCTCTCATATTAAGTTTGTTGTCTATTTCATGTTAATTTATGTGGGCAGTATGAAATATGGATCTCGGCTCATTTATTTTTCCATACAGTTATCTACTTGGTCTAGCCCTATTTGTTGAGAAGACTATCTTTTCCCTGTTAAATTATCTTGGCACATATTCCAAAAATCAATTTACCACTTAAATATGAATCTATAATTTGTAACTTTTAAATACTTCTTTCTGACTTGACCCTAGCAATCCACCCTCTACACTGCTGCCCTACTGACACATATAAAATAAAAGTATTGTCATCTCACTCTCCCACTTAGAATATTTTAGTGATTTCACACTCCCAACAGAATAAATTTAAGGCACACTCACATTGTCCAAAATATCCTTCACAATTTTGGATAGTAGAGAGGGTCCCAGTGAAAAGAAAGGTATACAATGTGCAAGGACACAGAAGGTGTGTTTTTTACCCAAAATTTACCCAAAAGTATGTTAAATTTGTGAGGTTCCCAAGACTTTTGAATTGCTATAATATAAGCAATGAGGTGACATATATTCATCCAATCGATACTTTTTTATCTTTTTCAAATTTTTTTTCTTTTCCCAGTGTCTTCTGTCTATTCATCTTTGAATCTTAGCTTCATAGTCTAGTTCAGCGCAACTACATGTATCATTCTCTGGCAGGCATCTTCAGCATCACATGGCAGTTTGTGTCAAGAGACAAAATTACAATAAATTTAGCTTAAAGATCTTAATTGTCTTTTATCTGCAATTCTAGAATCAGGCAGCAACTCATTCTGTAAGACAGAATGTGTATTCCAATGAGCCAATCTGGGGAGGTTGGTTTTATAGACAGAAAAGTGCAGAGGAAAGCAGAAACAGAAAACAAAACGTCATTTAAAAGTTACTTTTCTTGTACAACTCAAAGCAGAGGGGATTTGGGGATGCCTTTATCATGCCAGTGAAAACTGGCCTGTTTCGATATTTGACTGTTTCTCTCTCTTGATTTTTTGGAAGGTCAAATAATTTAGTTTCTGCTTGGTGACCTGGAACTTCAGAATGAATGATTCCATTTTGGTTTGGTTTGTTGGGCCTAGCACAGGAGCTCGTTTCAGATCAATGACCTCCTATACATTTGATTTAATATTTGTTAGTGATGCAAAATCTTGGGCCCTACCCAAGAATCACCAAATCAGAATCTCTGAGGGAGACATCAAGAATCAGTGTTGTAACAAGCCGTCCTAACTTATTAATAGGCATGCTTATTGTTTGGAATGACCTGTATGTTCTGTTCCTTTAGCATTTCTTTTATAATGTTAAGATTTCTTACACATGGTCAGCCATGTTTGAATGTCTTAAAATATTTAAAATTTTGATTACAAGAAAGGATATTCAGAGACATTTGAAATTCTTGAAAGTAGTTACTAATTATCTGTCAACTGTCAGTACTAAGTTTGCTAAATTAACAGGTATGGTTTTCACTCAAGTGATGCTTTACTGTTCATTTCCTGAAGTTTAAAAACATACCACGTGAATTCTTAAGATAACGTCAGGGAAAAACAGAGAACATGCTAGGAGACGTATTTTGAAAGTTCATATCAAAACTTAACATCCTCATTTTAACGATATGACAACAATCATGAAAATTTCTCCTTTAGTATGTTGATGTTATAAATTACATTAATATATTTTCTTATGTTGAATGGTTCTTGGTTGAATATGAAAAATACATGGCTACCATGTATTTTTAATTTTCCTATTATTCTGTTAAATTTTATTAATTTAAATCGTGAAAAGCTTGTGATTAGGTAACATACTTATGCGATTCAAAAACAAAACTATTTTTAAAATGTATTCTGAGAAACTTCACTCCATCTCTGTCCATTCGCTTCATTCCACAATTTTTATTTTCTCATTTATTCTTTCACATTCTATATATATAAAAGCAAATATGTTTCTACTTAGCACCTTCCTAATCTTATAAAATGTGGCATACTATGTTCATGATCATGCATCTTGTTTTTTTTTTTTTTTCTCTTAACAAAAATATTCCCCAAATCTCTCCATACCTGGACTTAGAAAATATTTTAACTGTGTACTTCTTTACTAAATAAAATACAATTTATTTTGCCAGACTCTTATTGCTGGATACTTAAATTGTTTCCAATCATTTGTTATCCTGAAGCATGCCACACTTATCAACTTTGTGTGTATGTGAGATATATATATATATATATCCCAATTTTTTATATATATGTGACACATATATATAATTGGGTTATATATATTTTATATATATATATGATATATATATGAAACTAATATTTTAAATTCCATGATTGGGATTTTCAGGTCAAAGGGTAAATGCATCTGCAATTCTGGTGGATATTATCAGACATCTACCTTCTTCAAAGGAACTGTTTCATTGTGGATGAGCTGGCCTCACAGATACAGCAGTTTTCAAATTTTGGATAGTTTGTTATTTTTAGAATAAATGTGTTCCTTTTGATATGTGTGCAATTTGATATATTTTCATACATTTGTCCAATCAACTATCTGTTCACATTCTTTGACTATTTTTCCAATGGGTTGTCTTTCACTATTGATTTCTAGAAGTCGTTTTTTGTTTTGTTTTGGTTTTTACTAAAAGAGAGACAAATTCCAAGTTTGTTCTGAAAAACCAGATAGAGAAAATTTGGAAAAGGTGGAGGTTTGTGGAGAAGGCAAGTAGAAATTAAGAGTTTGATTTTTGACATGTTAAATTTGAGATAACTGTGAGACATTAAAAGTAGATGTAAATTAGGCTGTTGGATGTTCCAATTTGGAACTTGAAGGAGAAAAGTGGGCTGCTGATATAAATTTGGTATTCATTAGCATATAGATGGTAATGAAAGTTCTGGGAATGAAGGAGCTCATCTAGGACAAAAAGGTAAAAGAGAATGGAAAAAGAGATCAGAACTGTTCCCTAAGACACTTAAATATTTAGAGTGGGCAGAGCAGCACTTCACTAAGATGTCAGAGATATTGATTGCCCCAGGTACTGGATTAGCCAGTCTGAGCCTATACCAGCTGGATCCCCTGGGCCAGTTACCTCTGAGAAAAGGAGACTATATTAGTGACTCCGCCAATGGAATTTGGAGCAATAGGCTCTGATGGTATACCCTACAATCTATGTAAATGGGAGCATGATGAAGACATGTTCACTTGCTAATCCACTATACAGGCTGAATGCAGTTAAGGAGATGCCTGACCACCCAGATGTTCTAATTTGAGCAGCTAGCTGTGGTTTACAACATTGCTCATTTTGAGCAAAGTATCATGCTCCAGATCCCAGAAAACAGACTGACTTTGACCAGCTTCTGGTTAATTCTCCATCATTTACACATATATTTACATATAAATATGCTTTTCTCCAGTATTTTAAATAGCGAGAATCATTTAATGGAGCCTATAGTGAAGATAATGATACAAATATTCAGGAAATGAACTGATAGCATGATATATATGTGAAAGTTTTAACTGTTATTGTCATTGTTGAAACCAAATGTGGGTTGTTTTTTTTTTTTTTCTTTTTGGTTATCTGTGTTTTTGTTTTGGTTCTTCTAATAATCAACACATATATAACACGCATGTAAAATAAGTTACTTTATGTATTTAAGCTAGCAAAAGGGAGAACTAGGAGCAATGCTCATACTTCGTGAATTTATTTTCAAAATAAAAACATAAAATAATATTAAAATTGATAAGTTAGATGTAACTACTTCATTGGCTTAATTATTATCTCTTCATTGTATTAATAAGTTTTGCTATTGAAGTCTTTCAAAAATATTTTCTATTGAAATAAAATGCTCATTTGTAATTTGATTCAGTAGAAACAGCCTATAGTTTTTATTTCATTTTTCATTATGGGCAGTGACATTTAGATCCACTTGTCATTTAAATGCAAAAATGTTCACACAGAATTATCTCAATTAAAGTGCAGTTTTAATTAATTCAATTGCATTGGCCACCTCTTGCCCACATCACCTTACCCTGCTAGGTGGTGCTATTACAGAAATGCAAACAATATTGCAAAACGAGATCAGAAAGTGATTTGCTGGGGGCAAGGTGAGGAACATACTTGGGATTTGGGGATGAGAAGAGCCTTTCCTTGTGGTTACCTAGAGTAGCAAAGATTAAAATGTGCTGCCTTGGGCAGGTCTGTGGCTCTTTCTTCTTAAAATCTAACTTTTCAAAGGCTTTGGCATCTCATTACCACACATATGTGTGGTTCTCCAATTGCCTCCCTGTTGAAATATCTCATTACCTCACTTCATTTATATATCTAACAATATCCCCTTTAATCATGTACATCTCATTACTCTCTAGCCAAGCTTGACCTTGACACCTCTGGACCTTATTTGTCTTGCAATACGTAGCTGTTAATGATTCATTTCCGTCTGCGTCATTTATGAAAACATTTATAGGCATAACTACATAAGAAATCTGCCTTCGTTTTATAGGTTTGCCCTTCCAAATTTAAGAATGAAAAGCATATTTATTTCACTCGAGTAGTTTGTCTACTATTTGAGTGAGTTACCACCATGTTATGTTTAACCAGATCCAATATCAGTAAGTTTTGCTCAAACATTCTCTGACACATTTAATAAAATACATTGATGGTGTAGTTAGTAAAGTGAATAGGATAGATCCAGGCTACTAATAATTCATAAAATAATTATGATATTAAAATATGTGCCTTAGGCCAGTGCAGTGGCTCACTCCTATAATCCCAGCACTTTGGGAGACCTAGGCGGGCGAATCACAAGGTCAGGAGTTCAAGACCAGCCTGGCCAACATGGTGAATCCCCATCTCTACTAAATATACAAAAAATTGGCCAGGTGTGGTGGCAGGTACCTGTAATTCCAGCTACTTGGGAGGCTGAGACAGGAGAATCACTTGAACCCAGGAGGCAGAGATTGCAGTCTGCCGAGATTGCACTGATGCACTCCAGCCTGGGTGACAGGGTGAGACTCACTCTAAAAAAAAAAAAAAAAAAAAAAAAAAAAAAAAAAAA
>NW_012103588.1:2515607-2532673 GCF_000951045.1 Mandrillus leucophaeus
TGAGACAGGAGAATCACTTGAACCCAGGAGGCAGAGATTGCAGTCTGCCGAGATTGCACTGATGCACTCCAGCCTGGGTGACAGGGTGAGAATCCATCTAAAAAAAAAAAAAAAAAATGCCTTAACTACCAGATGCCTTATAATTGCTGATGGGTGGGTAATATAGTCAAATACAGGGTAATGAAAGCAATGCAATAATGGAGGATTTTTATATGCCATATTATCCCATAAACACCAGCATAATGCATTTATAGCCCAACTTCTCCAAATACCACAAATATCCCTTCTTCAGATACAAAACTGGAACACACTATTCTGTAACTTTAAACTTAATTTACAATTAGAGATAAATTACAGTGTTAAAAGCGGATATAAAATTATTTCTTCAGGTTCCTTTATTCCAATAATATGTCTTAAAAGATTAAAATTATATCAATTATATCAATGGGTAACAACTTTATTTCTCCTTAAAATACAATTTTTAACATTGTACCGTATAAGCATTCCCTAAAACACCCTTTGAAAGATTTTGGTTTCCTCCTTTCAGAAAATCGTTCATGTAGCTAAAACAGGAGTAGGTTAATTGGGACCATATATGACCTACTGATTGGAAGTTTCATTAAAGTGTACTAGATAGATGGCTCATTAATCTCTGAACTAGGTAAATGCTACTGCCACAGTACCACCTCCAGCCCCGCTCCAGGAAATGTCTATTAATGTCTACTGAAATTCAACAGGAGGAATTCCTACCTAATTAAGGCATCAGCCCGATAGTGGTCCCATTTGGAAAGTCCTGAACGTTCAAGGATATTTAGAGATTTGGGGAGTTCCATGGATGTTTTAGACCTCTCTCATCCATCATTTCTCCAACCTGAGCTCCTTGGTAATTGTGTCACAGAAAGTAAGGGAATTTTCTCGTCTTTTGTCAATTTCAAACTTTGCATCCACCACAAATACTACTTATGTCTGCATCAGTAATGGCTTTTGCTGTCCCTCAGTTTTAAACCATCAAAATAGATTTTCCCAAACAATGGGAAAGGCTGTTTATCACAATATCACCCAGACTCTATATCTGCCTGATAATTAGTCCAGGGTAAGGTAAATTAATTCATACGGCATTGAGTGTTACTGAAAATTAACACTATGATTATCCAAGGCTATAGTAGGCAGAGTCCTCTGTGCCACAAGAACAGAGTAAGATTCAAAGTCTTTCAGATGTAGCCCCATCGTGGAGAGAGAGCAAAGAGTTGTTCTATTACCTGGCAGGCTGGCAATAACACCACTTTGGCAAGACACTGGGTTGTGTTCTAAAACCAAAACATAGACTATAGTGAGTACTAATGGCCCTAAATCAGACCAATGAGCTTCAACCTTCTGAAAGGAGTGGACCTTGTCCAGTTTACTGCTGTGTACATAGTTCCTAGACTACTATATATGCCTGAGTAGGGTGTTGAATGATATTTATTGATTGATGATATACAAACATGTATGATGCACATTCCCTGGGTAAAGACATCCTAGTAGAATGAACTTCTGCTACATTTATTCATAATTTCTGAATATCCCAGGGCAAACTAAGAATATATCTGCATTTTAAAACCTTCTTCTTACAGCTCTGTCATACCCTTATGGAAATGAATATTTTCATCAAAGTGATGCAATTACTCTCTGTTATCAACCTCTCATTTAATTCTGTAAAGATATCCGTCCCTGTTCATTAAAGAGTGTTCCTTCTCTACAAATCCAGGCACTTAAAACAATCTTCTCGGTTTGTGTTTGATTTGGAAAACAACTTTCAGAATGTTTCACATCTAATTATACCACTAGATACCCACAGATCGATGGCTGGAGAGAATGTTTCAGCTAATTACCAGAACATGTGAATAACTAAGAACTCTTCAACTTACTTTTATAGACTGTATATGGTATGATGTTGGATTTGATACTAAATAAATCTCATCATAATAATACCAGATAGAAATTATTTTCAAGGTTGTTATAAATCTAATTAATTGTTTACCTTTTATACAATTTATATTCAAACTTACAATGGGAAAGAAATTATAATGACTTGTCAATGCTCTGTTGGTGGCCTTAATAAAAATTATTTAATTTGTAGCTTGGGTTTTATTATTAGTACTTAAAAA
Source organism: Mandrillus leucophaeus (assembly GCF_000951045.1). Taxonomy (NCBI): domain Eukaryota; kingdom Metazoa; phylum Chordata; class Mammalia; order Primates; family Cercopithecidae; genus Mandrillus; species Mandrillus leucophaeus. The sequence continues at coordinate 2,517,755 of NW_012103588.1, forward strand.
ATTTAAAAAAATACTTACATATTAAAAAATAAGTGCCATCTCCCTTGGTGTATGACTTCTACTTAGTATACAAGTTACTACTTCATGGATCCTTTCCCCTAGTTTCTACAATATTAGAAAAGTGACTTTTTAATGTATCTCCATATAGCTAGTAACCTTTTCTACTGGAAAATAAAGAAGCAGTGGGCTTTAAAAGATATTTTACTTAAGGCTAGCATAATTTGAAGCATGAAATCAACTTTTATTTTTTATCATTTTGACAAGTGAACTTTAGGAGGGCAAAACAATTTTTAACAAGTAGAGAAACTGCTTAGACAGCATTAGAAGAAAAATTATGCTGTGCTATTTTGTTTATTCTTCAATATGTTATGTGTCACTGTCATTAAGCTTGACAGACTTGAAGAAAGCAGTATTTTTAAAGGGTACAGTTTAATGCTTCCTAAACAACAACAAAAAAAAATGAGTTTTTGGAAAGCACTATTTATTTTCAAAGTAAAGGACAGTTATATATAAGAGACTGAGTAACTTAACAAAATATTCTGATCTTCTTTCTTGATATAAATGTTTAATTTTCAAAGCCTGAATGATGAGAAGTTATTAATTCTAGCCATTATATTTATTAGCTTATTGAAATGTAATATAAAATTTCACCATCACTCCCTGCCCCTAAAAGAATGCCTGTTTTCTTTAATGCAGTATGTCAAAACTAATGAGTCTTATTTTTGGCAAGACTCATCAGCATTTATTCTGAGTAAAAGCTTCAAATGATATTTTTAAATAATTATTTAGAATTCTTGTACTTTCTATATGTTGTCAACCTTGACCACATAAAAAAGTAAATTTATATTGATAGCTAAATCAAAGACAGTGCCCATATTATTTTTTGCTGCTTTTAATATTAATCCTGCTTTTGTATTCTCAGTGAATAACCATGTGTCTTTCCATATACTCCAAATTGAAATTCAATATTTGACAATTAGACCCAATTATTATTTATTTCAATTTTTATGAACACCAGAATATATAGAATGATAATAAACATAGTACTTTGGATCATTTCTAAATTCATTAGATTACACTATGTGGAAATCATGTTAATGAGTGTGAGAAAAATAAATATTTTAGTGGAATTTGGTAGATACAGTATAGTGTTTTGTTCTCATCACATTTATAATGAATATCTGTATGTATATCTACCAATCAACAAATGTATCATGATTCGGAAAATTTCATATTCTGTGCGATATATGCTATTTATATTTGCAAATATCAATATATTTGAAAAACCTTTAATTAAACTGACAAAGAAAAAATAGTAAAGACACAAACAACCAATAGCAGAAGTAGAAGAGGGCTATCAGTGCAGACCCTACAAACATGTAATTAAAAAAATAAAGAATAATATGAAAAATATAAACACATAAATACAAGTTATATGTAACGAATCAATTACTTGAAAGTCCCAAATTATGAAAATTGACTTATAAAGAAATAGATAAGGTCAATAGTTGTATAATAATTACAGGAATTTAAATTGTAGTTCAAAACATTCTGAAAATGACGATTTGTAGCCCTAAGTTGTTTCACGGGAACATTTAAATAAGAAATAAACATACATTTAAATAAGGAATAGCATCCATGCTATCCAGTCTCTTCCAGATAATAGAATTAGAGTGAATATTCACAATTCATTTTATGAGGTTATTACTACCCAGACAGCACAAGGAAAGAGAACTCTAGCCAAATATTTCTTTTGAATCTATATGCAAATTATTCTCAACATAACACTAGTATATAAAATCTAAGAATATATGTAAGAAATAATATACCATGCCCATGTGCAATTTATCCAGAAAAAAACAAGATTAGCTCTGTATTTAAAAATAACTCAATGTAATCCATCACATCTGCAGATTAAAGATCAAACCATGTGATCGTATCAATTGATGCAGAAAAAGCATTTGACAAAATTCAACATCTATTCACCAAAACAAAACAAGCAAAACAAAAGGAACTCAACAAACTAGAAATTAAAAGGAACTTCTTTAGCCTGATAAAAGGCATCTAAAATAAAACCATAAGTAACATCACATCTCGTGATGAAAGTCTAAATGGTTTCTTCCTAAGATTTTGATGTAGTAGATAGAAATCTAAAATGGCCTTTGAGATTCCTGTTCCCTGCTGTACACTCCTTAAATATTCTACTGCCGTGGAGGGTGGGTGAGAACAGGCAATATAATGGCACATCACTCCTGTGATTACATTACTATTAGTTAACTGAGTTTATCAAAAAGGAGATTAGCTTAGCAGGTCCTGACCTAATCAGGAGCCCTTTCAATGAAGGTGGGGAGTCGGAGAGTTATTTTCCTTGCCTTGAAGAAGTAAAGTGGCATTTTGAGACAGCAAGGATGGAAGGGGCCATGTGGCAAGAATTTGAGAACAGGTTCTAGAAACTGAGAGCAATATTAAGCAGACACCTAACAAGAACCGGGGACTTCAATCACACAACCTCAAGAGACAAAATTCTGGCAACAGCTATGTGAGTTTGAAAGAGAACACTGCACCTGAAATGAAATTCTAGCCCCAGTCAAATCTATAATTTCAGCATAGTCATATACTGAGCAGGCGAACCAGCTAAGCCATATTCAGACTCCTGGCCCATGGAAGCTTTGTGATTAAAAAAATCTGTGTTGCTTGAAGCTGCAAAGGCATTGATAATTACTTATACGGCAAGAAAACTTAAACACAGTGGGGAAAATAAGGCAAGGATGTTCATTGCCCCAACTTCTATTCAAGGTCCTGCTGGAAGTCTTAGTCAAAGCAATAAGGCAAGAAAGATAAAAATAATTCTGATAGAAAATTTGAAATAAAATTGATCATATTTAGGCCAGGCACAGTGGCTCACACCTGTAATCACAGCACTTTGGGAGGCCAAGGCAGGAGGATCACTAGGTCAGGAGATCAAGACCATCCTGGTTAACATGATGAAACCCCATCTTTATTAAAAACACAAAAAAATTTAGCTGGGCTTGGTGGCAAGCACTTGTAGTCTCAGGTATTACAAACGCTGAGGCACGAGAAAGGTGTGAACCCAGGAGGCGGAGCTTGCAGTGAGCCGAGATTGCACTACTGCACATGAGCCTGAGCAATACAGCAAGACTCCGTCTCAAAAATAAATAAATAAATAAATAAATAAATAAAAATTAAAAAAAATAAAATTGATCCTACTTACAGACCACATGATTGCCTATGTAAAAAATCCCAAATAATGTTTCAAACAAACCAATAAACTCACTCTTAGTGAGAGGTGAAACCAACTGGGCTTCTCCTCAGGTGGGGACTTGGAGAACTTTTGTGTCTAGCTAAGGGACTGTAAATGCACCAATCAGCACTCTGTGTCTAGCTAAAGGTTTGTAAACACACCAATCAGCCTCTGTGTCTAGCTAATCAGGAGGGGATCTAGAGAACTTTTGTGTCTAGCTAAAGAATTGTAAATGCACCAATCATCACTCTGTGTCTAGCTAAAGGATTGTAAACACACCAATCAGGACTCTGTAAAACGGACCAATCAGCACTCCGTAAAATGGACCAATCAGCACTCTGTAAAATGGACCAATCAGTGCTCTGTAAAATGGACCTATCAGCAGGATGTGAGAAGGGCCAAATAAGGGAATAAAAGCTGGCTTACAGAGGCAGGGCTCAACCCGCTTGGGTCTCCTTCCTGGCTATGGAAGGTGTGTTCTTTCACTCTGTGCAATAAATCTTGCTCTTGCTCACTCTTTGGGTCTGCGCGGCCTTTATGAAGTGTAACAACTCACTGTGAAGGTCTGCAGCTTCACTCCTGAAGTCAGCAAGACTATGAACCTACCGAGAGGAACCAACAACTCTGGATGTGCCACCTTTATGAGCTGTAACACTCACCGCAGAGGTGAGTGCTTCACTCCTGAAGCCAGTGAGACCAGGAATCCACCAGAAGGAAGAAACTCTGGACATGTCCAAACATCAGAAGGAACAAACTCGGGACACACCATCTGTAGGAACTGTAACACCACGTGGGTCCGGGCTTCATTCTTGAAGTCAGAGAAGAACCCACCAATTCTGGACACAAGAGAACTAATAAAACTGAGGTTAATACCATAGGTTGAAAGTCAACATACAAAATAAGTTTCTTTATGCTAGCAGTATACAACGGGAAAGCAAATTAAAAATGTAATACCATTTTATAGTAGCTTACATAAAATGAAATACTTGAGTATAATTCTGAAAATATCTACAGGATTTGTATGCTGAAAGCTGAAATGCTGATGACATGAAACAAGAACCAAAGAAATTGTAAGATATATTATGTTCATGATTTTCAAAGATAGATAATGTTAAGTTGGCAATAAGAACCAAAGAAATTGTAAGATATATTATGTTCATGATTTTCAAAGATAGATAATGTTAAGTTGGCAATTCTCCCATAATTGGTCTATAGATTTAATGCCATTACAATCAAAATTCCAGCAGAATTTTAGTAGATATCAACAAGCTGATTCTAAAATGTATACAGAAAGTAAATGAAATATTAAAAACCAAACAGTTGTATAAAAATTGTATGTAAAGAAGTATAAAGTTAGAAGACTTACTCTAGATGGTTGTTGAGACAGTAATCAATACAGTGTAGTAGGGGTGAAAGGATATGTATATAGATCAATGGGCCACAATAGAAAACAGACTCTGAAAATAAACACTACTATGGCCCATTGATTTTGACAAATATGCAAAAATTAGTCTCCAACAGATGGTGCTGGAACCATTGGCAAACTGTACATAGGCAACAACAAGTGAACCTCAAGCTTCACATCTTATTTTAAGTTAACTCAAAATGAATCATAGATCTCAAGGTACAGTATTAAATCATAAGAAATTATTGGAAGAAATCTTTGAGACCTGGGATTAAGCAGAGTTCTCAGATACTACATGACACTGAAAACGTGATGCATGAAACAAAACATTGATAAATTGTATGTTGAGAATGAAATAACAAGATACAAGTGGGGAAAAATATATGCAAATTATTTACCTGAAAATTTCTTCTATACAGAATTTATAAAGTACTGTCAAAATTCAGCAGTAAACAAAAATCAACAACAAATTTTTAAAAGATGGCAAGGAGGCATCAAACGAAAAGATGTTGAACATAACCATTAGCAAAATACAAATTTAAACCACAGTGAGACATCACTAAACTATTATTAGCAAGGAACATGCACACACATATGCAAATATTAGCAAGTGTTGGCAAGGATGTGGAGCAGAAGCTGGAACTCTGATATATTTCTGTTGGGAATGAAAGTGAAAAATTCCACAATCACCCTGAAAAGCAGTTTGGCACTTTCTTGTAAAGTAAAATCTACTTTTATAAATAACACAGCAATTCCACTTTGGGATACTTACCCTAAAAATATGAAAACATCTTCAAAAATCCCCTGTATACGAATGTTTATGGCAGCTCTATTTACGTTTACTAAAAACTTGACACAACCTAAATGTTCTTTAATGAATGAATAGATCAACTATGGCACGTTCGTGCAATAGAATACTACTTGGCAATAAAGAGGAACAAATGATTGAATATGCACAATGTGGAAGAATTTCAAGCGAATTACAGCAAAAGAAGCCTGTCCCAAAAATTAACAGACAGTAAAACATTATTTATATAACATTCAGGTAAGGGTAAAAGTATGAAGATGGAGAACAAATCATTGACAGCCAAGAGTTACAGGGGAAAGTAGTAACTCAAGGGGGCAACATGACGAATTTTTTTGAAGTAATGAGACAATTTTGTATCCTTATTTTGGTAGTACTTGCATAAAGCTATGCATGTGTTAGGACTCACAGAATTTTATGTCAAAGGAAAAAGTCAATTTTTTTGACTTTAACTTTTAACTATAAATGATAGTTTTAGAAAAGTAATAAGTAGGCACTACAGTGTCAAGATAAAGAAATTTTAGTTACTTGTATGGTACCTGTTCAAGTGTTCAAATAAAAGCACTGTTTGTGCTTTTATTACTACTTTCAACTATCACATAAGAATTGTACATATTTATGAGGTACAGTATGATAGTTCAATATATGCATACAATCTAATAATCAAATCAGGGTAAATTACCCCATTTTGGAAACATTCCATTTAAATAAAACACCAACACCTAATGCTCTGAATATCTTTGACTAAGTAATATCATTAAAATAGATTCTTTATGGACAAGAAGAAAAGCATGTCTGGACTGATGCTTACTGTTACATCTCACTTCTTTGTTCAAAGAAAACAAAATCAAATCTAACAGATAATAATTTTGAAGGAATCAGTAATTCAAATTACTTCAAAACTGATTGTGTAATAGGAACTAAAAATTTATGCCCATAGCATAGTATATGAAAATGTATTCAGGCAGTCTCTTCTTTTTTGCCATATGAGAAATAAAACCATTAAATGTGACATATGGAGTTAAAGCTATATTAAAATGTAAATATCGATCTCATAAATTATTTCCCACAGAAAGCTGTAATATTTGAGGTCTACAGTCTTAACAGATAAGATCAACAAAATGCCATGAAACAAAAATAATAAGCCAATTTGTTGAAGCTAATAAAATTTTGAACCAACATGAACAAAATGAGCATAAACACACTATCACTTTTGATTTCTCAAAGGCTCAGATGTACTCTAGTCTAAATAAATCTCCGCTTTAAAGAAACTTAGAAAATTAACATAGTATGCATAACAAAATTAGTACAATTTTAATAAAATACCTATTATTTTATACCATCTGAGAACTTGGCACAATTTTGGGGGTATACTTTGGTGGCTCTACTTCCTTTGTAGTAAAAAGCTGGAAAGTTTGACCTAAAATATATATATATATATGATAAAAAGTAAAATAGGTTTACCATATGAACTAACAATTGCACTTCTTGATATTGACCCAACGGAGTTAAAAACTTAAGTCCACACAAACACTTGCACACAGATGTCAGTTTTATTCATAATTTCCAAAACTTGGATATCACCAAAGATCTGCTTCAGGTGGTGAAGGGACAAACTGTGGTACATCCAAATAATGAAATATAATTAGATGATGCCGGGCACAGTGGCTCACGCCTGTAATCTCAGCATATTGGGAGGCTGAGGCAGGGGATCACTTGAGGTCAGGAGTTTGAGACCAGCCTGACCAATGTGGTGAAACCTCATCTCTACAAAAAATACAAAATTAGCTGGGTGTGGTGATGGGCACCTATAATCCCAGCTACTCAGGAGACTGAGGCAGCAGAATTACATGAATCCAGGAAGTGGAGGTTGCAGTGAGCCGAGCCAAGATCACGCCACTGCACTCCAGCCTGGGCAACAGAGGGAAACTGTCTCAAAAAAAAGAAAAAAAAAGAAAAAAAAAAGAAATATTATTAGGTGATGAAAAGAAATGATGTATAAAGCCACAAATAGATATAAAGGAAACTTAAATTCATATTGGTGACAGAAGTCAATATGAAAAGACTAATACTGTGTGATTTCAACTACATGGCAGTCTAAAAAGGCAAAACTATTGAGACAGTGAAAATATTAGTGGTTCCCAGGTGTTGCGGGGAGCGAGGAATGAATAAGGACAAATGAATTAGCAGAGCAGAGTGGATATTTAGGGCAGTGAAAATAATCTAAATGATACTATCATGTTGGAAACCTGTCATCATACATTTGTGCAAATCCATAGACTGTAAAACACCAAGTATAAACCCCAATATGAACTATGAACTTTGTTGTTAATGCTGTGTCAATGTTTGTTCATTGACTCTAACAAATGTACCACTCTGGCGGGGAATATTGATAATTGGGGACACTAGGCATGTGGCGGGGAGAGAGTATATGGGGTATCTTTGAACCTCCTTCTCCTTTGCTGTGAACCTACAGTGTTCTAAAAAATTAAGTCTAAAACAAGCAAAACAGAGAAATAAGAAAAAAATCTAAGACAAAAATCTTGTTTTAAATATTTTAATTTGTATCAAGCTCTTGCCTATTATAGAAAAATAAGAAAAAACATAAAAAACAAAGAAATTAAGACACTGTCACATATCTTTTATGGTTATATACTCTCACTCTAAGTAATATTTTTAAATAAATATGTGCTCACTCTATGCTTTTTCTTCTTCATTTAATTTTCTAAAGGCTTATAGCCAAAGTTATTATTTGCAATAAAAATCATCATTATCTTTTTGGTTATGCAATTTCCAATTTTCTGTTTTCATTTATAGATATTATGTTATTTAAAAATATGTGGAAGCATGGCTAACAAGGAGAATTATATATGGTTTCCTTTCAGGAGTAGTTAATTTTGGCAGACAGTTTAGCAGGAAGCAACATCCCCATTTCTAGCCCATGATTCAGAGTACCAGAACATTCTCTTTCAAATATGTGTAGTTTTGATGTATAATTTCCAAAACTTTAGAGCTTCATTGTGGTACAAATAAAGTGAGCATATGTCAAAGATTTCCTTAATTCGTTAATGAAGGTAGAGCAACTTGGTAAGGCAGGTCCAAAGTGAATTGGAGAGAGCGCAAGTAATTATGGCAGAAAAACAGGACGCTACAATTAGATTGCTAATATGGAATCAAAGCTGGTTAACGTCCTATAGGACATTAAAGTCATAATTTTGCTGATATAATTTGAATCTCCACCAAATAAAATTCATTTGCAAAGCTGTGAGAGAGGAGTCATCATTGCTACAGGACAAGTATTATTTGCATACTTTTTACTTATCTACAAATTAGCATCTTTACTTTAGAGCTGTAAAATATATTCGTAAATGGTAAATGGGAAATTAAACCAAGGCACATTCACCTAGAGGCATGAAGTGTCACTGCATGACCCTGACAGAATAAACAGTGATCCTTTTTGCCTGTTTCTAAGTTTTAGATGTATTTTCCTAATGATTTAATATTTACAAGTTAAGGGATGAAGAAGTTCATGTGATTACAGATCTATTTTTAAATTCCACTGGTAATTATGAATATGCAAAGTATTTGTAACAAGTATGAATCTGCTGCAAAGATTCTGAGGTTAAAAAATAAAAGTCATTTTCCTTGATTTTCCTTAAGCAAATTAACTCTGGAATAGTATCTGTTCACCAGCTGGTTGTGAAATTCAATCATTATCATTTTTGCCATCACTTGTCTCCTGTTACTCCTTGGGCATGACAAGATGGCCCATTTAAAAATCCTTTCTTCAGTCTTTCCATACTACGTCCATAGGTTTTATCCAAAGTTTCTTATGTATAGTGTCTAACATCTGGTTCATATTTAGTCATGACTGTCTGAGAGATACTACATTTGGCCGGGACTTAAATTCCCATTATTGATATAATTGGCAGCAGTATCTATTCTTTCAGCCTCTGGAGAACTTCTTCCCTATAGAACCATTCCTCATAGGACCACCATCTTTGATTCATTTTCCTGCTACTTATCTGTGGCAATTTCAGTCCTTTTCTTGATAAGACACAACAAAACCCAAACCAAAACAAACAAACATTCCAAAATAAGACTTTTAGGATGTTTTCTTCATACCACATTGTTAATCTCAGGGTATATGTGTGTTTATGTGTGTGTTTGGAGAATGTAGGAGGATCCTTAACATCAGGAGCAGGTATACTGAGAAGTGAAAGAAGGTTAAGCTTCAGAACTTCACTTTTCTGAGTCCCGTACAAATCCCTGGAAAGACCTTAGCAATTTGTTCATGTGGCAGTCATATGTTTCTGCAAAATTTACAAAAGTAAAGAAATTTAATCACATTTGGTTAAACTACTATCCTTTCCTCTATGAACTTCTAGATAGATTTTCTTCACGTATGTGGGGATGTGAAGGTTGCAGGGGTTGACAGAGGAACATTAGAGTAGATGATAGTATTTTAGAAATTTGGTAAAGGAGTTAAGTTTGGTGGAGTGGGATATATTTATTGGCTTGCAGGACTTCCAGATATATTGCTAGCACGGTTTCACAGGCTAGGGAGTGGGATAGTTGCAAAGCTAAAAGCTTTCTAAATTACTACTAATAAGAGTAAATTGTGACCAGCTTTGCTAGATGACAACTGAATTACCATTTTCTTTCTATAAATGATATTGTAGAGTCATTTTATGTAAAAAGGATCAAACGGTATACAAGAAAAGCATAAAGGAACCAATAGCATTACGGAGATGGGTTAGGTAGTAAATTATGCATTTTTTCAGGATTTTGTGATTTTTTTCTTTTTTTTTCTGTTGTTGTTGTTGTTATAAGTTCTGGTATACATGTGGAGAACGTACAGGTTTGTTACATAGGTATACATGTGCCATGGTGGTTTGCTGCGCTCATCAACCTGTCATGTACATTAGGTATTTCTCCTAATGCTATTCCCCCTCTAGCCCCCCACCCCTCAACAGGTCCCAGTATGTGATGTTCCCTTCCCTGTGTCCATGTGTTCTCCTTGTTCAACTCCCACTTATGAGTGAGAACATACGGGGTTTTGTTTTCCGTTCCTGTGTTAGTTTGCTGAGAATGATGGTTTCCAGCTTCATCCAAATCCGTGCAAAGGACATGAACTCATCCTTTTTCATGGCTGCATAGTATTCCATGGTGTATATGTGCCACATTATCTTTATCCAGTCTAACATCGATGGGCATTTGGGTTGGTTCAAAGACTGCTTTTGTGAACAGTGCTGCAATAAACATGCGTGTGCATGTGTCTTTATAGTAGAATGATTTATAATCCTTTGGGTATATACCCAGTAATGGGATGGCTGGGTCAAATGGAATTTCTGGTTCTAGATTATTGAGGAGTAATCACACTGTCTTCCACAATGGTTGAACTAATTTACACTCCCACCAACGGTGTAAAAGCATTCCTATTTCTCCACATACTCTCCAGCATCTGTTGTTTTGTGACTTTTTAAAATTTGTAATATATTATGATTTGTTTTCTTAGTCTAAGTAAAGGTTCATTTTCATACTTTATTTTGAATTCATAATTTTGTATTATTTTTCTTAAAGAGGGTCCTCAAAATTAATTTTTAGGACTCACAAAACCTGAGACAAGCTTTTGACTCTCTTTAGTGTGGAGTCTGGTGGGTATTTTCGCATGCAGAAATCGCTTTTTGTTATTTTGAGTTTCTTATAGGACTGAGAAAAAAAATACACATTATCATTTAAACAGATGATCCCGCTCCACGTTATGTTTTATGTTGTCATTAGCCTGCTGTTGATAGATATTCAGGCTACTTAACATATAGTACAGTATTCTAGATATTAACAGTCATACCAAGGATTTTTAGATTTTCTTTCATCTCTACAGATAAAGAATCTACCTGTAGTTTGTATAGATAAACTCAAATGAATATGTGTACATATTCTCTTGCCTCAATCTGTCTTGAAAAAAAAAAATCCATGGGCAACTGAGAAAAAAAAAACATTTTAAACATACCCAGGTTGAGAATTAAAATGGTATTAAGCGAGTCTGCAGAATTTCATTCCCCATGTCTACTGCTCCCCAAATGTAAAATACGTGTGACAAAAATATATCTTGGCCCATGGCAGGAGCAGTAGAAACTAACTGTAATACATAACTGATTTTAATTGATACATTATAGCTGATTAAATAGCTAGCTAATTTCAATGAAGTGCTAAAAGTACAATGTTAATGATATAACTCCCAAACTTTATTCTTAAAAGTTTTCTTTTAATTATTAATGCTTTCTACCCAAATAATTAAAAATTATATCGATACTATATATGGTAATAACCATCCTTCCTATTTAAGCTGGCTCATTATCTCCAAAATTCCATTCAGGATACATATGAGGACTTAACAAAAGTATGACAACCCACAGTTATAACAACATATGAAGGTAAGAGTGACAACAATCTAACTTCAGACAGTTTGCACTAATTATACGGCCTACAAAGTGAAAAACACGAATCATTTTGTGAGTTAAAACTGAAAAAAATTACCCTTGGAAAGCAAACAGACTCATTTGTCTGAGAGATGCCAGGAGATGTTTTCTTACACTTTTTCTTCCTGATTGTGGGTCCACGGATTGCATAATCAAGACAATAGGCTGGGCGCGGTGGCTCAAGCCTGTAACTCCAGCATTTTGGGAGGCGAAGACGGGCAGATCACGAGGTCAGGAGATCGAGACCATCCTGGCTAACACGGTGAAACCCCGTCTCTACTAAAAAATACAAAAAAAATACTAGCCGGGTGAAGTGGCGGGCGCCGAGGCAGGAGAATGGCGTAAACCCGGGAGGCGGAGCTTGCAGTGAGCTGAGATCCGGCCACTGCACTCCAGGCTGGGCGACCGAGCGAGACTCCGTCTCAAAAAAAAAAAAAAAAAAGGCAATAGAGCAATCTTCTCTACATCATATTGATTTCAATTTATGAGGCAACAGGAATACATCCCCTAATCTTCCACACCCCCCAAAAATATGCATGATCACATTGTACTTTTATATTCCTATATTCCAAAATCTTAGTGCAAATAATGAATACCTCAGGAGTAGGAGAAATAACAGCTTCACATCACATCTTAGCAGATGGTGCACAAGTGTAACCAAATAAATGTTTGTGTCTCCCCACATTTCAAATGTTGACATTCTAACCTCCCAATGTGATGGTATTAGGCAATGGGAGGTAATTAGGTCATGAGGTGGAGTCCCCATGAATGGGGTTAGTGCTCTTATAAAAAGAACTTCAGAGAGTTCTCTCTCCCCCTTTACACCATAGGAAAATGCAACAAGAAGTTAGTAATCTGCAACTGTAAAGAGGGCCCACGCCATGCTGGCACCCTGGTCTTGGACTTCTAGTCTACAGAAGTGTGAGAAATAAATTTCTTTTATTTATAAGCCACCCAGTCAATGCCACATTGTTAGAGCAATTCCAATTGATGAAGACACCAAATAAGCAATATATTTAAGGAGAGGGAAAGAATGAACAGTACTGCATCTTGTAAAATATATTCTCCCTTTTATTTCATCATTTCAAAGTTTTATAAATAAATAATAGAGTGAGTGAAGATGATATTGCAACCCAATGGAGCTACAGGAAGTGAATGGTTATGAAACACTAAACATGGGGATAAAGGCTGGGACTTTTCTTCAGTTCTACAGGGATCAACAGAAGAGATGGGTTTTATTAATTCTGATTGTGGTGTTTCTAGGGATTTGCTTTTAAATTGAACATTCTGCCATTTGAGCTGTTTATATAGAAAATAAGGCTATGCAATAATGTTTCTTGTATTCACTGGCCAATGCCGTCTCTGGGATTATTCTGTCTTTCGTTTTGCTCCCTGTCTGCTTCCTTCTCAGCCTTTCCTCTGATACTATATGAGAGGACTAGTTCAGGGATCAGGGCCAAGCACAAGCTACATATCCTAAATTTTGAGCAACAATGAGACTGGGAGAACTCTTTGTTTCAGCAAGTCTGAGTCCTAAAGAAAAGAAAGACTTATGTAGGGCCTCTAAAAAGCATTTTCTTCTAAAAGAAAAATATAAAATAAAACAATCCCGAAAATGTAGAGGACTACCTCCAAAAATTATTTCATACATAAACAGAAGAAATTATTTAAGAAGTAAATTGGCAATGGTATTGTTTTGAGCAAAGCCTCAGCTGCCGTAACTATAAATCTCTGATGCACAATAATTAAAACGAGGGGTTTTTTCTGATGTGACAGTACAGCCAATCTACAGCAGGAGTCAGCAATCTTCCACAGGGTTATTTAGGAACCCAGGTTTCTGCCATCTTGTTGCTCTGCCATTGTTATACTTGGTTCCATGGTTGAAGGCCATTGCTATATTCACACTGCAGACTGCAGGAAGGTAGGAAAGACAAGGCCCAAGGAAAGTAAATTATGTATATTTTAGAAATTACATGGAAGTGGAAACTCCTACTTACTCTAATCTTTTTGCTGGAATAAAATAACATGGTCACATCAAGTTGCATTTTTGGGAAATGTAGTCTGCACCTGTGCAGCCATGAGCTAAGAGAGAAAAGAATATATTTTTGTTTGTTTTGGAACAACCCAAAGGTTGTCCCTTCAGGGTATAAGACAGCACAGATTCTGGGAGGTCTGGAAACAAACTGCAGGGACCAAACAGGCTGAGACAAAGTTCAAAATAACGTTCGAGTTGGTTTAAGTGAGAAGTTGGCACAGGTAAACCCAAAGAACAAGGTTAACACTGGCAAATTCAATCACTAAAACAAAAGATGCAATTTAGACAAGAGTAGAAGACAAACAGGATGATAGATTAGATGATAGATATCGAAGGAGGATAGAGGCAAAATAATCCAAAATCAACATAAAAAGTATGTATGTTCTCAAATGGAAAAAAAATAATAATAATAATAATAAAAATATGTATTAAAAAATACTTTTCTAAGCTTGAAAATAGAATGGAAATCAGCTTATAACATAAATAAAATTAACAAGAAGAGAGACAAAGTTAGGCAAAACAATAATAAAGAAATATGTAAGCATATGAAAAATACTAAATTATAAAAGTGGTCACTGACAATGGAAAATATCTGGTTGGTATCCGCAACACTGAATCCCAGAAGATGTACAAGGAATTTAGATATTAATGTTTATAATCTAGATTTTTATGTTCTAAGACAAGTTACAATTCACAGAGATAAAGGTTTATTTCATATATATTATAATATATGATATATATAAAATATATTATATACTATATAAGCATATATATTATATATTATATAAGTATACATATATTATATATATATTTTATATAATATACTTTCTGGGATAAAAAAACCTTGAAATGAACCAAGAGCATTACAAAATAAAGAACACATGCATGTGTAAGACTTTATTCAGTTTTTTTTCTTTCTTTCTTTTTCTT
>NW_012103588.1:2534093-2536274 GCF_000951045.1 Mandrillus leucophaeus
ACCATGGAATACTATGCAGCCATAAGAAGGGATAAGTTCATGTCCTTTGTAGGGACATGGATGCAGCTGGAAACCATCATTGTCAGGAAACTCTCGCAAGGACAGAGAACCAAACACCGCATGTTCTCACTCATAGGTGGAAAATGAACAATGAGAACACTGGGACACGGGGTGGGGAACATCACACATCAGGGCCTGCCGTGGGATAGAGGGAGGGGGCAGGGATAGCATTAGGAGATATACCTAATGCAAATGACGAGTTAATGGGTGCAGCACACCAACATGGCACATGTATACATATGTAACAAACCTGCACATAGTGCACATGTACCCTAGAACTTAAAGTATTAAAAAAAAAGATGTTGTTTACAACAATTATTGTGACACAAGTGCTACTCAGTAAATGAGTCAGCTAAACCAGTAAGGTGACTCAAAATGTTGAGTCTTTGGGGTGGAAAAGCAAATTTTATTGCCGATTGCTCAGAATTTAATGTTGACTATGAAATTTCAAAACACCAAATTTTAAAAAGTTTAAGGTCTCAGTTACGAGCAAGACATTTGTAATTATTGTAATAGAATATGTGAATATTCACTTTATTTTTAACATAATTCTTGAGAAAATGCAAGAACAGATAAAAATAGATTATGAACATAAGATAGTGTTTTATAACTATGCAATATTACCATGTTTTCATATCATATGTTTTAGAGCATACATTTATATCAATTTTATATTGTATGTTTTATGTCATAGATCATATGTTTTGTATCAATTACCATATGTTTTATATCATAGGTTTTACACAGATAAGTAGCTATAGAGATAGTATATTAGTCCATTCTCACACTACTATAAAGAAATACCTGAGAGTGGGTAATTTATAAAGAAAAGAGATTTAATTGGCTCATGGTTCAGCAAGCTGTACAGAAAGCATGGCCTGGAGGCCTCAGGAAACTTGCAATTATGGTAGAAAGCCAAGAGGAAGCGGGCACATCTTCACATGGCCAGAAAAGGAGGAAGAGAGAGAAGGCGGGGGGGAGGTGCTCCACGCTTTGAAACATCCAGATCTTGTGAGAATGTTGTCAAGAGAACAGCACTCAGGGGATGGTGCTAAACCATTAGTAACCACCCGCTTGATCCAATCACTTCCTACCAGGCCTCACATCTAGCATTAGCGATTACATCTAGATTTGGATGAGGACACAGATCCAAACCACATCAGATAGATACAATGTATCTAAAATAATAGGTGTTCTACACTTAGCCTTTTTAAGGCATTTTTCATATGTTTTTAACAATGAATATATAGAAAGCATGAAACCGTAAAATGAAATATGCGAGTCCCTTTTACACGTTTGTTTTGTCATATTTGTGCCACTTCCCTAGAGAAGCATCTTTAGTCAGCCTCTTGCCTCTCAGGACCTCCTTTGAGCCAACTTGGGCTTCCATGGCCGACTCTCATTTTACAGTTATTTCCTGACTCACTCTTCACACTAAATCATGCCTATTATATGATGCACTCTCTCACAGCCTTTGATCCTTGTTTAATGATAGCTAGCAAGTGGAAAATAAAAACAAGCAATGATTGCATATTTGTGTCTTTTCAACATTGTGTTTTTTTAGTAACTACCAATTTAATCTTTACCAGGTCACCTGCAATTTTATCAATACCCAGTAATGATCTCTCAGCACACTAATTTTATTTACGTTCTCCAGATGGCATTGATCATTTTCCATCTATTTTACTGTTGGTAGTTCCTAACCTCGTATCCTGTATTGTCAATGATATCTTTAAGGTTTTCCATCTAATGATTACTGTTGGTTTTGTTGTTGTTGTTTGTTGTCGAGACGGAATCTCTCTCTGTAGCCCAGGCTGGAGTGCCAGTGGTGAGATCATGGCTAACTGCAACCCCCGCCTCCTGGGTTCAAGTGATTTTTCTGCCTCAGCCTTTCAAGTGGCTGGGATTATAAGTGCACCCCAGCATGCAGGGCTAATTTTTATATTTTCTTTAGTAGAGACAGGGTTTCACCATATTGATCAGCCTGGTGTCGAACTCCTGACCTCAAGTGTTTTGCCCACCTCATCCTCCCAAAGTGCTAGGATTACAGGATTACAGGCGTGAGCCACCGCTCCCTGCCATGATTATTGTTTGGGGGGCTTTTTTTTTTTTTTTTTTTTT
>NW_012103588.1:2536324-2546048 GCF_000951045.1 Mandrillus leucophaeus
TTTTTGAGACCAAGTCTGGCTTTGTCGTCCAGGCTGGAATGCAGCGGCACGATCTTGACTCACTGCAACCTCTGCCTCCTGGGTTCAAGCGGTTTTCCTGCCAGTCTACGGGGTAGTTGGGATTACAGGCGCCGGGTTTCACCATGTTGGCAAGGCTGGTCTTGAACTCCTTGTCACTGGTAGAGGGTCGCGACTGCAAGGTGTCCAAGTTCTTGGCGTTTTGAACAAAGAATTGGACAGAACACCCAGCAAAGCAAACAAAGTATGAAGCCACAAAAGAATAAAAGTAGGGATTTGTTGAAAAGGAAAGTACACTCCACAGTGTGGGTGCAGACACGAGCAGCAGCTCAAGGGCCTGGATACAGTATCTTCTTGGGTCCAAATACCCCCTAGACGTTTCCCATTGGCCACTTCATGCTCACCTCAGGTAACTGAAGTAGTAGCCCTCAATCAGTCTGATTGGTTGCAGACAGCAGCCATTCAGAGGCTGGAGTGAAGTTACAAAGTTGCCAACCAAAACTCACCGGCACTCAGCATGATTCGTTGCAGACAGACAATCTCCCATCTGCCGTGCAGAAAGGGTCAAAGCGAGTAGCCTCTGGTCCTTTTATTACTTAGAGTGGAAAGTTAGGATTTTCTTTTCAATTTATTTATAGAATGTCGGCATGAAACAGCCTTAGGTTCCCTGCCTCCAGACCCCATTCTCCTGCCTCTCCCTGATCTCCAGTGATCTGCCTGCCTCGGCTGCCCAAAGTGCTGGGATTACAGGCGTGAGCCACTGCGCCAGGCCCCTTCAATTATATTCTGTATTTATACTCTAGATTAGTGGTCTGGGAACGCCAAACCTATGAAGCCCCAAAGTGTAAATTGTGGAATGATACAGTAACATTGGGATGAAAGGGAATGAACTGGTAAGATTTTTATTTTCACTTTTTTTTTTCTTTTTTTCTGACTCAGAGTTTTGCTCTGTCATCCAGGTTGGGGTGCAGTGGGCATAATCATAGCTCACTATAACCTCAAACTCCTAGACTCAAGCCCTACTCCCATCTCAGCCTCCTAAATAGCTGGGACTATGGGTATGTGTCACCATGCCCAACCAATTTTTTATTTTTATTCTTTGTAGAAATGGGACCTCACTGTGTTGCCCAGGCTGGTCTCAGACTCCTGGCCTCAAGTGGTCCTCCCGCCTTGGCTTCCTGAAGTTCTGGGATTACAGGGCAAGCCACCACTCCTGCCCTATTGCACATTTTTTAGTCAAGTTTATTAAGGCATATAATACATAGGATAAAATGTATCCATTTTACATTTATAGTTGGATGAGTTTTTGACAACTCTATGTGATTATGCAAATATCATTTAAATAAAAATATAAAATATGCTATAAACCTGAAAAATTTCTTTGGATCACTTTGCAGTTAATACCTTCTCTCCAATTAAAGTCTTGTCAATTATTAACCTGTTTCCTGTCCCTATAGTTTTATCTCTTCTCAAGTGTCAAATCAATGGAATCACATACTATACAGACTTTTGTGTTTAGTTTCTTTTACTTGGCATAATGCTTTTGACATTCATCCATTTTGTCAAATATCTCAGCATTCATTCCTTCTCATTGCTGCATGGTATTCGGTTTAATAGATGTACCACAATTTGTTTATCTATCTCCAGTTAATGGAATTTGGGAACTCTTCTTGTGTTTGGCTATTATTATATTTAAAAAAAAACTTTCAATGAAAATTAGCATATAACTATTTATATGTACATATCATTTCCCTTGGATAAATACTTAGGTTAGGTTATAAGTGTATTTGTAACTTTATTAAAATCTTGCAAACTGTCAAAGTGGCTACATCATTATACATTTCCACCAGCAATGCATGAATATCTAGCTGTTCCACATCATTACCAATAATTGGCAATGTCTGGTTGTTTGTTAGTATAGTTTTTCTGTCTTTTCTTTTTTTTTTTTTTTTTCAGCCTTTCTAGTGTGTAGATAGAAGTATCTGCTTTAAATTTCATGTTCTTAATGACTACTGATACTAAGTATCTTTTCTTGTCATTTAGCATTCATGTACATTATGAATTACCTGCTCAAATATTTCTGCTCATTTGTAAGTTGCATTTTTTATCTTCATGTTGTTGAATGTAAAAAATTCTTACGTACTGTAGATTCAGGTCTTTTATTAAGCATAGAAGACTATTTTGCAAATATTTTCTTTAGTCTGTGTTTTACCTTTTCATTCTCATAGAAGTTTTTTAACAACAGAAGATTTAATTTTGATGAAATCACATTTATCTATCTTTTCTTTTATAGTTTGTGCTTTTTGTGTAGTATCTAAGAAATCTTTGCCTAACCCAAAGTTACCCATATTTTTTCTCTGTTCCCTTTTAGAAGTTTTATGATTTTATCTTCTAGTTTTAAGTCTGTGACATAGTTTGAGTTCCATTTTATGTGTTTTTGCCAAGTGTTGGTTAACAGTAATTTATTGTCTATTTCAAAAGAGCTAGAAAAGATTTGGAATGTTTCCAACACAAAGAAATGATAAGTTTTAGGTGATAGATACCTTAATTACCCTGATTTGATAATTACACATTGTATAATGTATCAAAATATGATATGTACCTCATACATACATACAATTATTATGTATCAATTTTAAAATATTTTAGTTGTCTTTTATTTGACTGGGCTTGGGTGTTGGGTTTAACGGAAGACTTCATAAAATACCTTAATCCAAAAAAATGCCCTCAGTGATATACATTATGAGCCTATTCAATTAGAGAGTTATAGGAAGCATGTGGGAATTATGTGGGCTTATAATTAACTGTTAAAAACAAACAAACAAAAAAAAAGAACCAGTTTTTGTGTAAAGTTTAAGGCCGAATACAAATCTGACCTATTTATAATCAATCAAATAAAATTTTGTTTAGGCAATGCTAACTTTCAACAAAGTAGTAGTTTTGTAAATTTATTCCAGTGTGATTACTGAAAACATACCTTTTTATTGTGGAATGTTTGTTTTATGTTTACATAGCTTCAAGATACCATTTCATATATTGGCAAATCTTTACAATGTTTTTTAAAAAGGAAAGCTTTGTTGATTCTATAAGCAAAATTTACCACGAAGTAGAAATATCTTTAACGTTTTGGTTAGCGTAGCTTTTGATTAAGACATTTTTGAACTTTTATGCTATTTTTCCAGCAGTGATAATGCATGAAACAAAGAAAAAAGTACCAAAAGATACATTATGCAAACATGATCACATTATTTTAAACAATAGGAGAGTTACGAGAATGGTAGTTTTATTTATTTTATATGCTTAAGAATCTTTTATGTAATCATAATCACGTTGTTTCTAAGCTATGTGCCATGGTGATGATGACAATGGGATCAAATAATCACATTTTTCCGCCTATATTCAGGTATCCAAGTAATTATTTCAAAATAACATATTTTAATTATAGAATAAGATGGCAGAGTAACAGGCATATTGAGCTACTACTGAGAGACAAGAGAAGCAGTTTTAATTAGCCATATCAAGTATTAAAAATCCAAACCAGATATATTACAGTAGTAATTCATTGTAACATAAATGATCAGAAGTGGGATACCAACAATTTTAGTGTTTGACATTCATCAATTTGTTTAACCAGGGAAACTCTGAAAGTAAAAATTTTAAAATCCACATATCAGTACTAAAATTTCTTTTGCCTGAGAAATAGATTGTGGCATAACATTATAGAATGATTTGATGTTTGCCTATATTCCACACTCCTCTAAATTACATTTATATTTAGTAGATGTTATCTGAACTTTAATATAAAATAATGTTCTTTTCATCAATAATCCTATTCATTTTATAAGTTTTTCTTTTTTCTGAAAGTTAGTATCCCATATTGGATTTTGATTAGTTTAATGACATCAGTAGTTTCATTTTAAATCTTTTTTAATCTACTGTAGAAATCACATAGATGTATAAGATACAAAATGTTGTCTGGTTGTTTAAAAGACCATACAATAGTCCGTTAACTTAAAAATATCATTTTCTCTTCCCCTATGAGGAATTACATTACCAGCTCATCAAAGTATAATGAGTTCACATTAACATGGATGCAGCTGCTGTCTGAGAACATCGTTAGTCTTGGAGGAGAATTATACCTTTAGAAACAAATGTTCGAGAATGATTAGAGCATGAAATAGTCATATAAAACATACAGATTTGTCCAGTTCTAAAGTCTAACTTTCATTTTATGGTATATATTTTATAATGTTAATGTCACAGAATGTGGATTCTAGCTGTATTGCCATTAGAGTTCTGTACTACTCACTTTCTTGAATGTTTAAGTAGAGTGAGTAATACCTGATCATTTGAATTTACCATCCTATAATGTTGAACAGTAATGCCCTTAGGAGTTATTGAGCTGTGAAAGGTTATTTTCTCCCATACCTAATGATTCCAGGCTGTTTTCCAGCACATCATGACTTTGACTATTCTTCTCTTTCTTGCTTTCACTTGTAAGAATAACTATACTGATGAGTCTTAATTGTTTCTATCATTGCTTCTAATATTCTGTCTTTTGCCGTTCTACAAAGGACTTAAGGTACAGAAGAAAACAGAGACAAATCTTTTATAAACCTAAAATATCTGACAGTTTAGTCATCAATTGCTATATTATTCACTCACAAAATAAAATCCATCAGCTTTTGTAACAAATGTGCTATTCTAGATGTTGGGTAAATAGATTTTACTACTGTTGTTCACTTCCCATTTTACATTCGTGTTCTAGATGCTTGAAGCTGTCAGAATTCTGTTCACCAAAAAATGACTCACTATTTGGTTTAATCAACGTATACATTGGTTCAGAAGGTAAAATGATAGGAAACTGAATTTCATCACAGGAATTTAAATTGTTATTTGAAAATATTTCTCTTTTGTGTTTAATATCCACTTTGCTTAGTGTCACAGTGTGTTGATTTTAACCAAACACAGTAGCATTCAAAGTGAATTTTCAAGTTGAGACTTGAAAGACTCTACAGGATCAGAGATAATATAAGGTGGGTGGATAAAATGGTAAAAGCGAAGAGCATCAGAATGGAAATAACATTAGTTTCACATTTTTCAACCCTGCAGCCTTTTTTTAAAAAAGTTAAATGATCTAAAATATATATATACATAACCCCTTCCAGGCATATAAATAACTACACAGGGAACATCAAATGTGTAAGACAAAACAAAGCAGAATAGAAAACTGAAAACCTTTTTTTCCCTTCCTTTAAGATTTTAGAGTGTAGGTTGAGAAGGGAGCAATAGCTTTACTCTTATTTTATTAATTTTGGAAAGAAAATGCTCCTTAAGACCCCACCCCTACTGAGATATATGAGGTTTTGGGATTTGAAATAATTTCATAGTTCTATCCTCTGTGTCTAGAAAATGACCAGCATATTGTAAGCCCTTAATAAGTATAGTTTTTTATTAAGTGAATGAGCAAATAAGCTATTAGATGATAAAGTAATTGTCTTTCATGGTAGCGCACATGTAATTCTAATGGGCTATATTACTCAAACAAGTTTTGTAGTCATCTTAAGTTGAATCAAGGTCAACTTCATAAATTGCTCTTTAAATATTCATAGAATTCTTCTTTTAGTAGGCATGTGCTCTTAGGCAAGTTAAGTGCTTCATTTCCCTATTCTGTGGATAACCGTGTCCATAGGAGTACCTGCCTTATTCTGAGGAAAAAATAATAATTCATGTAAGACATCTTGAAGAGTGCTTGACTCATAATAAGTCCTTATAGTTTATATAAATATAAATTATCGTTCTGTATTATTTCACCATATACACAAAAAATTAAACCTATTGAACTTAGGTAATTTATACACTAGTTCTAAATGAGGTTATTGTGTCCATGATCATTAAAAAAAAACTATTTTTGTCTATATTTTTCTGATTATTTACTAGTAAGGAAGTAAGTCATGTTATCTAGAAATAATGATCAGTACTGATGACTTACAGTTTAAACTGTAGTAATCCAGAATTACTTTGAAAATTGTCAATATTTGCTCAAGGCTAGAAAATAATTACTCATCAGCAAAGTGTTTTTGAACATTTAGAGACATCCCATAAATGCGTATAGGTTTTACTCACTCCAAATCTATTCCCAAGAGGAAGACTGGGGCAGTTATATACTGCTTACTAAGCTGTAAGACGTGTTGTGCGGTTGCATCTGCCTGCAGGAAGAGAAGCTGATTTGTAATTCACACAAAAGTGCCAAGGTGACCAGCAGCAGCCTTGTGAACCCACAACCTTATTTTCCTCCAGTGCCTCAATGACTTTCTTTGTCATTTTACAAACTATTTATTTAAAGTTAAATTCATTAAAAAGCCATTTGTTAATGCTGTTGAAGGCTTCATACAACCATGTTCTAGTCATTGTGCTATTTGTTGAAGATACACACATAAATAGAATGAAGTTCTTGTGTCTCTCCCATACACATTCTCATGGCCTAATGGAATTGAGGGAGACCCAAGTGTATAATCACAATATTAATTATACATATAATCACAATATTAATTAGAATTCAGAAGAATAGAGGCCGACCCAACCCAGAATAGAAATATCTATCTAAGCCTGGGATAGAAGAGGATTTCAGAAGCTTGTACATAAATAGAAGAGGCAAGCTTAATTCATAATCTGACTCTCAAATTTGCAATTATTAACCTCTAGGTTTTCAGACACTCAAGACAAAACAAAAAATGCATATTTAAAATAACATACAAACTATAAGTTCATCTACAGTGAACATGTGATAACTTCAGTACTCTACAGACAGAATCCTAGGAAACTTCAATTCTCAGGGACAAACAGAGAAGGCAAAATCTTGGAAGAGATAAATAGAAGGACTAACCAGAAAGTTGTGAAGGAAAGCAAGAGAGAGGTGCATTGAAAATCCAGGGGAGTAGAAAATATCAACAGAGACTGAGTGCCAAGAAGCACAATAAATTAAAGACAAAAATATATGCATACATACATACATACATACATAAATACATAAATAAACAAATAAAATTGGGTTTCATAATTGGGAGGTCATTAGAAAGAGTTCTACTTAGTTGTATAATTTTGGTTTGGGCATGTTTGTCTTTACTTAGTTCATGCTAGTAAATATCAGACTAAAAAATATCAACTTTTTAAGCTCAGACTGAAAAATATCAACTTTTTTAGTTTGAATGGCAAGAGGTGATAGACAGAATAAAGAGATTGAAGAGAGAATGGAGGGAAAATTGATAAAGCAAAAGGAATCAAGATGAAAATTTGCAAAGACAGAAGAAGAATGAAGTTCAAAATAAAAATGCCTGGGTTGGCTTTGGACAAAAGGAGCACTACTTCATTTGAAGCTGGACAGAAACAGGTAAAACAAAACAAAATATAAATTTCCTTAGGGCAAATCTGCCTCCCATTTTATTCAAACTCACCCCTCTACTCACTGAGATAAATTCAGGTCTGATTGCATCATTTGGAGTGGCTAATCCGAAACTCAAAAGAATGCAACCATTTGTCTCTTATCTAGCTATGATCTGGAAGCACCATCCCTGATTCCAGTTGTCCCACCTTCACCTCGAGTTGTCCTACCTTTCTAGACTGAACCAATGTACATCTTACACATATTGATTGATGTCTCATGTCTCCCTAAAATGTATAAAACCAAGCTGTGACCCTACCACCTTGGACACATGTCATCAGAACCTCCTGAGGCTGTGTCCCAAGCCTGCATCCTCAACCTTGGCAAAATAAATTTTCTAAATTAACTGAGACCTGTCAGATTTTTGAGGCTCACACATGTATAATTAAAGCTTTAATGCAAATCAGCTATTTCAGCTTGATCTGTCTTGTGCTTCTTCCCTCTCCTATAGGAATAGAATATTCCAGACAGGAGCTGTTCCTTTAACCGGAATCACAGAATGGAATTTCAAGTGAAGCAGACCTTTAGTCAACCCATAGACCTATAGCGGAGCCACAGACAAATTTCAGGCTTCATACATGAGAAATAAATTGATGTTTATTTTTGTAAACCATTTTCATTTAGTGGGCTGTTTGTCACCTCAGAAAAAGCTGACTAATACAATTTCTTATGAGGACCATGTGTTATAATGGATATATTGTTATTATATAAGTAAATGAATGATTAAATTATTTTCTTTTTCTCAATTGGAAAAGTTTGATTTTTAATGAGTGACAAAATATTGTCTTTTGTTAACATAGTTGAGAAGAAATAATTTTCTTAAGTCAATACTGATTCCTAAATTTTTAACATCCTCAGTGTCCATGTATATTACAAAAAAATACTATGTCTTCAGAGAATTCCCACAGATTTCCAAATACAATTACTGCTGTATTTGAAATGATTTATTATAACCTGAAATGGAATCTATATAATGATCCAATTTTAATATAATATATTCTAGTCATGTCTCTATGTAACAAATTAAGAAATTTGTGATTTGAAAGTATACTCAAAGGCTAATTCTAATTTTAATAGCACTCGACCACTTTTGTATACAGATCATAACTCTAATGTGAAATAAAAATTCAGAAAGTCTATTTTCCAGGAATTCAGAGAATCTCAAAGTAAATGCCAATGATATTTGTGTTAGCTTTACAAATGTTAGATACTTTAAGGATAAAATAAACCTAAGAGAAGAACAAATATACTACAGCATTTCAAATCAGAGTATTCAATTGGAAAGAGCAAAAACCTGTCAATAGAATATTTTCAAAAAGAAGTATCACCTAATTTTGCCTATATTACATCCAAATTATATATAACATAATGAATACATACCTAAATACATTAATGCCACTATCTTCACGAAGTGATACCAAAGCCTTTTGAAGACATATATGAACCTTTCTAAAGTTAAATTGTTAGATGAAGTTCTGAGAAAAAATGTTTCATTTTCCTATGAAGATATCAAGTTTTTAAGAAACACCCATCAACTAATAAGCATTTATTATGGGCTTCCTTTTGCGAATTACTTCATAGATAGGTGATATGCCAAAATTGCGGTAGATAGCCTTAAGATGATTTCTGATTCCTGACATTGATGTTCTTCTAACATTCCTTTCCGTTGAGTGTGAGTTTGAACTAGTGACTTGCTTCTAACAAATAACTCAGTGCAAAAGCCACGGGTGTCACTTCTAAGATGAAATTTTAAAAGGACACTGTCTGCTATCTTGGACACTCTCTCTTGCTCATATTCTCTGAGAGCCCTCTCTCTGAGTTAAGCCAGCTGCCATGTTGCGAGTTGCCCTGTGGAAAGAACCCCTTGACAAGGAACTGATGTCTATGACCAGTCATTGAAGATCCACCTTGAAGCCTTACAACAGCTTCATCCATTTGGCTTCAAAGCCTGCCACAATTGAGCCTGGAGATAACCAATAACTCAGCTTCAGTCAACACTCTGAGCTATGAGAGAACTTGTTTTGAGCCAGAGGAATCTAGCTAAGCCAAACCCAGATGCTTAATAGACATAAACTGTGAGATACATATTTGATATTTTAAGCCACTAAGTTTAGGGGTAACTTTTTATTCAACAGTGGAAAGCTAATACAGCAAGGTTCATCTTCACAAGATCTTAATAATAAAGTATTATTTTAATTAAATATTACACAAAAGTTCAACAATTAATGATCCAAAATGAGCAGCTGAATAGCCAATTCTTAATAA
>NW_012103588.1:2552843-2554997 GCF_000951045.1 Mandrillus leucophaeus
CATGTTCTCACTCATAGGTGGGAATTGAACAAGGAGATCACTTGGACACAGGAAGGGGAGCATCACACACCAGGTCCTATTGTGGGGAGGGGGTAGGGGGAAGGATTGCATTAGGAGATATACCTAATGTAAATGGTGAGTTAATGGGTGCAGCACACCAACATGGCACTTGTATACATATGTAACAAACCTGCACGTTGTGCACATGTACCCTAGAACTTAAAGTATAATAATAATAATAAAAGATAATGAATTTGCTTATTTATTTATTTATTTATAACACATTTCATTTGCTCAGTTCATCTAATCAGGCATTCGTTTATTCAAGAAGTTTGTATTTGGTGCTTATTCTGTGGAAGCAGTTCTCCCAATTTCCAGAGGAATTAAAGATGTATAGCACTAAGTAACTCATATTCAAAGGACTTAAGATCTAGTAAGAGAAGATGTGCCCACAAATATTTCTGGTATCTGGAAGTATGCAATAAGAGTATTTAATTTCTTTCTTCTTTGTTCTAATGTTTTTAGTTTTGGGTATAATCCTTGTCTGTTGCTAAACTCTGCTGCAAACTACCGTCCCCCTCAATTAACCCTCCTGTTCCACCGACTCTCTTATTTTATTACCTACCACTCTGTCCCTGGCTTACTATACTCCAGCTCTTCCTGGGATGCGCCCATCATACCACAGCTTCAAGGTCTTTGCACCGGATCTTTCCTCAGTCTGGAATAATCTTACCTCCAAGATCCACAGGGATTACTCCTTCATGTCCTCCAATTTCCTTTCCATGAAATGTCATATTTTAATGTGGCATTACGAGTCCTCTTTCAAAACTGAGTATCCTTTCATACACACTACCTGTCTCTTTTCCCTGGTGTTCATACCGTTGCACGTGGTGACATTTGACTATATTAAGTAGCTTGTATTTCCTCTCCATCATGATCTTGTTTTATGTCAGTCTTCCCCCACCAGAACATAAGCTCCAGGAAAGCAGGGATTTGAAAGAGACTGGCACAGATGCTTGCACTTTTGGGAGTGCAAGTGAATATGATAGAGAAGCAACTGACATAAACAGAGTTGGGGGAAACTTTCTGCAAAAGCCTGAGCTAGATATAAAGGAATGCACCTCAGCATCAATCAAACAGACAGAATGTAACAACAACAGCACTGGTCTGTTACCGGGGCTCAACGTTTGTCTCGGGCATTCCATTGACCACCACTTTCACGGGTCTCCTCTTCCCAAATATATTAAATCGGAAATAAAAATGTATCAAGCCTTATTATCTCATAAGATCCAGTCAGAGAAGAAGGCAGTCTTGTTTTCTTTAGCTTAAGTGTTTTACCTCTTCTAGAAATACAAATTCATTTAAACTGAAGTACAATTAACCTTTGAACAACAGGAGTTTGCACTTCATGGGTCTACTTATACTCTGGTTTTCTTCCATTCCTGCCACACCTGAGACAGCAAGACCAACCTCTTTTCTTCCTCCTCCTCTTCAGGCTACTTAAGGAAGAAATTTATGATGATCCACTTCTGTTTAATGAGGAGTAAATATATTTTTCTCTTTCTTATGATTTTCTCAATAACATTCTCTATTCTCTAGCTTACTTTACTGTATGAATATAGTATGTGATGTAAATAAGATACAAAATATGTGTTGATAGTTTATGTCATTGGTAAGGCTTCTGGTCAACAGTAGGCTATTAGTGGTTAAGATTTTGGAGAAGCAAAAATTATATATGAATTTTCAACTATGCAGGTGTCAGCAGTCCTAACTTCTGTGTCGTTCAAGAGTAAACTATTTATTTCAACCAGACTTTAATTCTTGGCTTTTCGATATGAATTAAAAGTTGTGCATTAATGTAGAGAAAAATGTTAGGAAAGACGGTATACTTAATCTTAAAACGAGTCTTATTTCTTTGTCATAAACTAGGAGAGTTACTAGTTTTTCATTTCAATTATTTTTGCAATTTACAGTCTTAAAATGCCATTAACAAAATATGCAAGTCATTATTAACTTTAGCTTACCACACAATATTTTTGAACTACAAGAGATTTATTTGTGAAGAAAATGTAATCAAAATATGTATTATAGGCATGCTATATTAAACTATTTTTGTTTGCAAGTTTTATAATTTCTGCATGACTTTAGAAAAAA
>NW_012103588.1:2559412-2561201 GCF_000951045.1 Mandrillus leucophaeus
AAGATCTTAATAATAAAGTATTATTTTAATTAAATATTACACAAAAGTTCAACAATTAATGATCCAAAATGAGCAGCTGAATAGCCAATTCTTAATAATCAGAATCTTTACTAGATTATTTATTTGTTCCTAATGTTGGAGAAAATGATTTTATGTGTTATTTTAAACTTTGATCTTTGTGCACATTATACCATTAATGGTAATACTTCCTTCTATTTAACCACTAAGATGTGCCGCCATATTAGTAGAGTTCATTTTAGAACTAATTTGGAAGATGATCAAGTCCTCTGTGATTTCATAGTGTCTGATCCTGCAAAAATGAAAATAAAATTGAGATCCACAGATTTAAGATTAATTTTAATTTCTCTTTTTAGTTAACATCTGCTATGTTACTACTCTGCATCTAGCTCTTCACTTTGTAAAATATGAATTGAATTTTCTTGAGGAACTAGAACTAGATGTGGGACCTGATTAGTCAATTAGTCAAACCTCATAATCCTCCTTCCTGGCTACAATGATTAGTTCACTCAATTTCGGCCTGTATTAACCATGTCAAAGGCCCACTTCAATGGTAAGGGAGAGAATAAACTTTTTCTTCTCTATCTCTCTGTAAATTTTTTTCTGCAGTCTTGAATCTAAAAGTATGTAGGCTGGAGCTATGAACTTTAATTAATAGTACTGTACCAGTATTGGCTCATCAACTGTAACAAAGATAACATACTAAGGAAAGATGTTAAAAATAGGAAAAACAGAGATTTGGGAAGGGCATATGGGACTTTCTGCTTCATTTTTTGCCCACAAAGCAAAAGCTGTTCTAAAAAATAATGTCTATTCGTTTATTACTTTCACTACATAAAAACTGGGAATTGAGCCAATACAGGGAACAGAGTAAAATTGAGAGCAGGTAGGAAACGAATCAGGCTCTGGTGCTCTTTTAGTTTTAGAAACCAACCCCAGACTCTGGACTTCTCAACGAAGCAAGCCAACAGACCAACAGACTCCCACTCTGTTTAAGATAATGTTGGGGGCATGCCTAAGATGACCAAATAGAAACAGCTCCAGCCTCCAGCTCCCAACATGAGTTACACAGAAGATGGGTAATTTCTGCATTTTCAACTGAGGTACCGGGTTCATCTCACTGGGCAGTGCCGGACAATCAGTGCTGGTCAGCTGGTGCAGCCCGACCAGTCAGAGCTGAAGCAGGGCGAGACATCACCTCACCTGGGAAGTACAAGGGGGAAGGGAATCCCTTTTCCTAGCCAAGGGAAACTGAGACACAACACCTGGAAAATCGGGTAACTCTCACCCTAATACTGTGCTTTACCAAGCATCTTAGCAAAAGGCACACCAGGAGATCATATCCCACACCTGGCCCGGAGGGTCCCAAACCCACGAAGCCTCCCTCATTGCTAGCACAGCAGTCTGAGATCTAACTGCAAGGCTGCAGCAAGGCTGGGGGAGGGGCACCCACCATTGCTGAGGCTTAAGTGGGTAAACAAAGTCATCAGGAAGTTCGAATTGGGTGGAGCCCACTGCAGCTCAAGGAGGCCGGACTGCCTCTGTAGACTCCTCCTCTGGGGACAGGGCATAGCTAAACAAAAAGCAGCAGAAACCTCAGCAGAGGTAAATGCCCCTGTCTGATAGCTTTGAAGAGAGCAGTGGATCTCCCAGCATGGAAGTTGAAATCTGGGAACAGACAGACTGCCTGCTCAAGTGGGTCCCTGACCCATGAGTAGCCTAACTGGGAGACATCCCCCACTAGGTGCAGACTGACACCTCGCACCTCACA
>NW_012103588.1:2568276-2575560 GCF_000951045.1 Mandrillus leucophaeus
ACAAGAGATTTATTTGTGAAGAAAATGTAATCAAAATATGTATTATAGGCATGCTATATTAAACTATTTTTGTTTGCAAGTTTTATAATTTCTGCATGACTTTAGAAAAAAGTCATATTTTCTAGTAAAATAACAAGTAAACTTTTAAGAAATGACTTTTAGTGATATAAATTTTCGTAGCATCAGTAATAGCCTAAAATATCAATGTTTTTCTTTTTAAGTAGATTTAATTTATAATAGACTACATTTATTAGACTTTATTTTTTTGAAGAAGTTTTAGGTTTATAGAAAAATTGGGCCAGGCGCGTTGGCTCATTGCCTATAATCCCATAGGATGCCAAGGAGGGTGGATCACTTGAGGTCAGGAGTTCAAGACCAGCCTGGTCAACATGGTGACACCCTGTCTCTACTAAAAATACAAATATTAGCCAGGCATGGTGGCACCCACCTGCAATTCCAGGTACTTGGGAGGCTTGAGGTGAGAGAATTGCTTCAACTCAGGAGGCAGAGGTTGCAGTGAGCCGAGATCATGCCATTGCATGTCTCAAAAACAAACAAACAAAAACACCAAAGAGCAGAAAATACAGAGTTTTTATGCATCATCTACCCTCTCTCCATACAGTTTTTCCTATAATTGTCATGTTATAATTGATAAGTCAATATTGATTTATTATTATTAACTAAAGACCATAGTGTATATTACAGTTCACTCTTTGTGTCAATCTTGTATAGTCAACTTGACTTTGTGGTTGGACAAATGTGTAATGACATGTATCTACTATTACAGTCTCAAAAGTTCCCTGCTTATAATCTTACAAAAAAAAACTAAAGTAACTGTATGTCCCATTAAAATTTTATTATGCCTTTAACACATATTTACTTTAACTAACACTTTTTTTCCTACTGTCTTTAGAAAAGCCAATCAGATATGACATGTATAGAAAAATGTATATCTGTTTGTGGGGAGACATTGCTCCCTTAACAACTCGACAATTAAAGAACCAAATGAAATATAAGCAACATTTATTTTTGGCTTATAAATATGATTGAAATATTAATTAGCAATTAAAATATTATACAGGTTAACTAATCCAGATGAGAGCTAGGGAATCTTTATCTGGAAAATACATTTAAGTTTAAAACATATACTTTTATATGAAAAGAGTCGTGGCAAATTGATTAGGTCACTTGTTTAAAACGATGGTTAACAACCTTTATTGTGTATTAAACATCACTTTCAGTATTTATCAGATTTAAATTTTGTGTTTGACTCTCTGGGAATCTGATTCAGTAGCACTGGTTTGGCAGCATCCAGATATCTGCTATTTTTAACAGAAAAATAAACCAGAGTGATTTGGATAGTACTAGTGCATAGACCAGACTATGAGAAGCAACCCTGAAAATGGAGTCAAGTTTGAGCTCTCAGACAATCCTGTGTAGTTACCTTTAGCACATAAGCATTTATATTTGTGCTCACTGTCAAAGCAGATAGGTAGATGCCACCTCAGCAAATGACTTGGCCCACACATTCACTGTGCATATGAATTCTAAATCATTTTACCGATGGCTTTTTAACCTATCTCCAGTAAAGTAAAGCTTCCTTTTGAAGGGTGTTCCAGGATGTAATTGTCATTATGTTCAAGAAGTTGTTATGCTCTATTGTGTTTGCTCCAATTGGTCAAGGTGTGCCTATTCAGTCTTGTTTATGACTCTTTGATGACTAACAACTGACTTCCATTCTCCGTATGAAAACAGTAATGGAGCCAATTCAAATAATTATATTTTCTTCAGATTAACTGCCTCCCACCACTTTAACCTTCCTTCATAGTGTCTCCTCCACACCCTGACTCATTTTATTATTCACCAGATTCTTTTTCTCTTCCTAAAACTATTGAAAACTGACACAATACTCTGTGGATGACTAATGTAGAACATAGTGGAACAATTTCAAGACTCTGTAAGGGTAACTTTCACACTACTACTAATGTTATTTGAGTAAAGTTGTGTGGCTTACATAATGCTTCCACATGCATCATTCTATTTATTAGACAACCCTGTGAAGTGGATTCAAATACTCTCATTTTATAGATGAGAACAATTTAAATCTAGAAATAATAAGGAATTCGAATCCAATTTACACAACAAATATGTTTTCTTGTTTCCCTGTTCTTGTTACTACCCTTCTGTAGTTCATCTTAATATAGAATGGCCAGGAGATAAAGTGAAGCTATAGAACTGACTGGGTGATTCCAGAAATAGGAGCTATAGAGTCCCATAGTAACTTATGAATTGTCCTACAGTGCAGTCCTACAGCTCTGTTATGATAATCCTCCAGATGAAGTTGTCTTCAAGACCGGACTAGATCTTGTGCTATAAAGCCACACTGGAACCATCTTCAGTTCCCAACCTTGCTGCAGCTTTATATTCTTGCTGATAGCCTCTTTGAATCCATCAGGTAAGAGCAGAGAAATTTAAAATTGTATCTGAGTCTAATTCCATTCTAGATTTACATTTTTCATCTGAGTTGCTATTTTTATTTTGTATGTATATAATCATCTAACCATCACAACAATCAAGACATAGAGTATATCCATCCCCCCCTCAAAAATTCTTTCATGTTCCTTTGTCATCAATCCTCTACTGCCATCTGCTCCTGGAAAGTACTGATTTGATTTCAGTCACCATAGTTTTACCTTTCCCCGATGTGACATAAAGAATGAAGTCTGTTGAGTGTGACTTCATTCACTTAGCATAATTCTATGTAGATTCATCTGTGTTCTTGTGTATAGTAGTAGTTTGTTCTTTTTTATTACTGAGAATTATATACATAGATATCACAATTTGTTTAACTATTCCTCATTTGGTGAACAATGGGTTATTTCCAATTTTAGGATATTATGAAGAAATATCTTAAAAATCATTCACATACAGTTATTTTCATGGCTATACATATTCTTTCTATTTCAAAAAATAGCTGGAAGTGGGATTGCAGGACTATGTGATATATATGTAGGTTTAACTCTATAAAAAACTGCCAAGCTGTTTTCCAAAATATCTGTACCACCTTGCATTTCTACCAGCAATGTATGAGAGTGCCAGTTACTTTTTATCTTCAACAGCAGTTGTTTTTGTTTTAGTTTTAGCCATTATCATACATATGTAGTAGTATCTCACTTCGGAATTTATATGTATTTATCTAATGATTAGTTATGTTGAGCATGTTTTCGTGAGCTTACATGACATTAGTATCTTATCTGTGGTGAAGTGAATTTTCAAATCTTTTGTCCATTTTTTTAAGTTGTATTTTTTTCTGAGTACAGAGAGTTAAGAGTTTTAGTGTATACTAAATACAAGTCTTCTATCAAATATATTTTGTAAAGATTTATTTCAGTGTTTGGCTTAACTTTTTGTTTTCTTAACAGTATCTTTTAAGGCAAGGTAGGTTTTTTTGTAATTTTGTGAAGTTAAGTATATAAATTTTTCTGTGGTTCATGACTTTTGTGTTCTAACAAATCATTACTTAGCCGGTGTCACTAGGAATTTATTTTATGTTTTCTCCTAGAAGTTTTATTGGAGTAGATTTTAGGTATATGTTCCATTTCAATTTGCCCTTTTTTGTTTGCTTGTTTGGTGTATAAATAACCAATTGTTCCAGCATCATTTTTTGAAAAGACTTTTTTTTTTTTCATTGAATCATCTTGGCATCTTTTTTGAAGACTCAGTTGACCACTTTGTATGTCAGTTTATTTCTGGGTGCTCTATTCAGTTCCATTGATCTCCATGTCTGTTCTCATACCAGTACGACACTGTTTTCATTGTGATCACATCACAGTATATAATAAAATCATGTAGTGTGAGTCTTCTCATGTTCTTCTTCTTCTAAAAAATTATTTGACTATTCTAGTTTCTTTGCTTTTCTAGATTCAGCATATCAATTTCTACACAAATCTAGGATATTTATTGGTATTTGGAGATCAACTTGAATGAAATTGATGCCTTAATGATAATTTTTTTAAAGCACGAATATATTACATCACTCAATTTATTTAGTTGCTATTTACTTTCTCATCAATATTTTATAGTTTTGAGCATAAAAATGTTACAAATATTTTATTAATTTATCACTAAGTAATTCAGTTTTAAATGCTATTATAAATCTGATTCACTTAACTTTTGGAAGTCACCATGCCTCTAACCAATAGGACATTTAATCTGAGTACAATGGTGGTTTCTGGCCTAGCTTGAGCAAAGCAAAGCACCTAGAGATCATAGTTAGTTCAGAATATTGGAAGGAAGATATTTACAGCTTATTTGCTCAATTGTCTAATCTACAATGTCCACTGACTCCATAATTTATTTCAGCAAGAATGATGACATTCTGACAACTTGGAACTGGTATTACTGATGATAAAAAGGGAGCCTTGTTTATCTTCATTAAAATTTGTTGGCTATCTTACACATCCCGGGAAGAAGTGGCTGGGCAGAGAAGAGATATCTCTATTGTCCTATAGACCTTCTTTACTGGGTACAAGGTGGAGTCCTAGTTTTTAAAGGCCTTGAAGGTGATTCTGACCATTAACCAGAGTTGAGAACTATAAACCCTCTGCTAAATCCCCATTACTGTCTTCGTCTTGCCAATCTTGTAATGTATTCATTTATTTATTTTTATTCAAAGAAAAACAAAATTATATAAACAAACATATGTTAATGCAACATTATGTGAAAATATGCTCATAGTTCTTTGGATTCTAAATACAGTCAATCGAGCATGAATATTCATAGTACAGTTAACTGAGCTGCATATTCTTGTTTGCACTGAAAATTGATGGGGATAAATGAAACTGCCTTGCATACAAATTCTTTTGACTACTTGCTGTCAACATCTTATTGCTTTACAGCCCTATTTAGCTCCATTTATATTGCCTTTTGCATATGAGTGAAAATCAACCAAAATGATGTAAATACATGTGAGGGATATAATCCATTATTCCATGCTACAAGTGAGGATGAAAAAAGAGATCACAAATCAAAGTGGGGAAAAAAAGCATCAGTGGACATGAATGCATTGCATTGGGGGTTGGGGTGCTCTTACGTAGAAAATAAATGTCATTTTGCCAAAACTAAGGTAGTCAAAATGATTTCATTCTGAAATACAATGAAGATGAAGACCAAGTTAACCAAAGACTAGCGAAAAGGCCATCTTTGCCACTCACTTGATTTTAAAAATCAGCCAGAAGGATATAAGTCGATCTTTTATATTAAATATCCAGGTAGTTGAAAGCCAAATGGTTACTTAGTGGTCTATTTTATAATTCAAGTACGTCAGCTCCAGGTTTATTTTTATGAGTCAGAGAAACAAAATTGATTTGAAAAAGTCATCATTCAATAATCTAAATGATTTCCTTTCAGTAATTTATTATATTGACTTTGTTGAAATTAATTTAAATTATTTTTCTAAGAGGAGCTCTCAAAATTGATTACAGTTCACTTGGCATTTCATATTTATATTTTGAGTTTCTAATTATTGCATATCTTTTATGACCTTCTGGCAAGCATGTTATGTCCTACCCCAGCTGAATTAATATGCATTATAACTATGGAAACATAGTCCAGGTTAATAACAACAACAAAAATATCTGCTGTCACCTAATCAAATGAACAAATGCTTTAAAATGTTCTCAAAATCACAGAATTAGTACTTAACTGGACAGAGTAATATGAATGAAAGTCTGTATAGCCATTGAAAGTCAGAATTCTATTACATGATTTCATATCACACCCACACACACTGAATTTCAGTATATCACATTTCCCTTTCAAAATGATTGTTAGGTATCTTTCTCAGTGGGTTGAAGGATGATTCCAATTTAATTTTTTTTAAATAAATTAGAACTTTAAGTAAATTTATTAAACTTTGGAACTTATCATAATGGATTGGTTCAAGTTTAAGACTAAAATAAGAATCTGGCCTTTCAGCTATAATCTTTGAATTTCCATTTTGTTTAGATGTGATCAAATTCACTCAAAAAGAAAATTTTAAAATGGTTTAGTTTTTCTAATATCTGCCATCTTAACAACTACTAATATATTTTGTTTAATGGAAAGAGATTTCAGATTCTTTTTTAAATAGCATATCTTAAAATGAAAAGGCAAAACCAAAGCAACAACAAAAACAAAGACTTACTACAGATGTTCTTCGATTTATGACAGGTTTATGTCCCAATAAACCTATTGCAATTTGAAAATATTGTGAATTAAAAGTATGTTTCGCTTAGAGTATTTTGTATTTATGATGAGTGCTTCCAGATGTAAACCCATCATAAATTGAGGCGCTTACTGAATGCCTGTCAATTTAGCACCATTGTAAAGTCCCCAAATCGTTAAGTCAAATCATTGCAAGTTGGGGATTTTTTGTATTAGGTATGTGATATCGTAATTTAGATACGGTTTAACCAACATGTGAAATCCTAAAGATGATGGGTGATTTCTAGACTATTTTTTTCTTAGAGACTTCATAATCTAGAACTATGTTAAGGCCTAACTTTAACATCATTGACACAAACACGTTAATCATTAAAAAAGAAAGAAAATCAGCTACAGAAAAAAAAAAAGAAAGAAAGAAAGAAAGAAACAGTTTTAAGAGTAAGAAAAAAAATTTTCCCCCTTTGCTGAAAAGCTAAAGCCCCCAAAGTTCCCAGATGAATAAATTATAAGACAAACTTCAGCAATTCTACAGGACTGGTGTCAGCAGTGAACCAACTGTGGTTGTGAACATCACCAGCACTTGGATCCCGGCCTTTAACATCCTAGATAAAACTCCCTTTTAGGCCGGGCGCGGTGGCTCATGCCTGTAATCCTGGCACTTTGGGAGGCCGAGGCAGGCGGATCACGAGGTCAAGAAATCGAGACCATCCTGACTAACACGGTGTAACCCCGTCTCTACTAAAAATACAAAACATTAACTGGGCGTAGTGGCGGGAGCCTATAGTCCCAGCTACTCAGGAAGCTGAGGCGGGAGAATGGCATGAACCCGGGAGGCGGAGCTTTTAGTGAGCCGAGATCGCGCCACTGCACTCCAGCACGGGTGACAGAGGGAGACTCCGTCTCAAAACAAAGGATCTAGAACTAGATGTACCATATGACCCAGCCATCCCATTACTGGGTATATACCCAAAGGATTATAAATCATGCTGCTATAAAGACACGTGCACACGTATGTTTATTGCAGCACTATTCACAATAGCAAAGACTTGGAATCAACCCAAATGTCCATCAGTGACAGAT
>NW_012103588.1:2575780-2605018 GCF_000951045.1 Mandrillus leucophaeus
GGAGGGATTGCATTGGGAGTTATACCTGATGTAAATGACGAGTTGATGGGTGCAGCACACCAACATGGCACAAGTATACATATGCAACAAACCTGCACGTTATGCACATGTACCCTACAACTTAAAGTATAATAATAATAAATAAATTTAAAAAAAACAAACAAACAACAACAACAAAAAACAACAACAAAAAACTCCCTTTTACCTTCCCAACATCCTGGAGCATTCTTTCTTTTATAAGATCTCATTCATATGAGGACTCAGTGCTCTCGGGCTGCCCTCTGGCCCTTTCAAAATATAATCTCAAAGGCAAAATATCACCCAGCACTTCCCTTCATCACACGTGGTGTCCATTTCAAGTTTATCTCTCCCTCTCTCTAATTCTCCTTAAAATCAGAATGTCATCTTTAAAGTAATTCATGCCTTGTTTTGTGATATTACTACACCTACTCCATAAATTTATCTATCATTCTGTGTTAATGATTCTAAAATGCACATTTTTAAAAAAAATTAGTAGTATTTGAATTTAATCGTACATTTAATGTGTTTAATTGATGTGACTGTATCAATTGTGTTTTTACACTGGTGTTATGGAATTGAGAAAATGTAGTACTTCCTTATGGGCTTTTACCTCTAAAAACATATTTTCCTAAACAGAGTATGTATAACATTAACGGTATATGAGTGACTCTAGATGAGACATCAATAAATGTGCTATGTTACCTTAATAGTTGCATGTGTATTTTAATGTATGACAGGAGAAATATATTGTGCACTTGAAACTCATGATTTTCGGGCATAAAATTGCTTAGAATTAAACTAAGTTGGCCAGGCGCGGTGGCTCACGCCTGTAATCCCAGCACTTTGGGAGGCCGAAGGAGGTGGATCACGAGGTTAGGAGTTCGAGACCAGCCTGGCCAGTATGATGAAATCCTGTCTCTACTAAAAATACAGAAATTCGTTGGGCGTGGTGGCGCGTGCCTGTAGTCCCAGCTACTCAGGAGACTGAGGCAGGAGAATCGCTTGAACCTGGGAGGCGGAGGTTGCAGTGAGCTGACATTGTGCCACTGCACTACAACCTGGGCGACAGAGTGAGATGCTGTCCAATTAAAAAAAAAAAAGAATTAAACTAAGTTAAAAAAAAGTTTAAAAACTCAATTTAAATTGGAGTCAGAAAAAAATCCAAAGTAAATAATACTGCAGATGGGACAGGAAAATCATGAGTTCCATAAGGACAAGGGATGTGCCTTCTTCATTTTTGAATCTCCAAAGCTTCATAATTAGCACATTATGTGTATTGCATTTCTTTGAATATTGAATGCTTTGTCTCATTTATGGTGGATTATATGATCTGAAAAATTTACCCCAAAGAGTGAAATGCTTGATCTATAAAAATACTTCAGGAACAGAAGTATTTTAAAAGAAGAACTTGTGATTCTCAATGAGTTTTTTAGAAAGAAAAAATTGGTTTGTGCTCTGTAAGTGCATGGAATGGCTTTAGGTGCCTCCACCACCAGCTTTGCTCATCCTTTCCTCGGCCCACATTAAGACTGAAGTTATTCACATTGTATTTCTTTAGAATGCTTGATCACCCCTGTCAAACTACCTTAGCCTAAATCAGAAACTTCCAAATTATTACTTTATGTAAACACATTTGAAACTACATGGTACATGGAGTAGAATGCATACTCGACACTTAGATTGTTTGTTAGGGTTATGGTTTCTACTTCCCTCTTTTTCTGGCATCTCTTTTTCCTCACTCTGCGTATAGCATTGAATGCCAACAGCTTGAACACTGTGAGGATGATGTTTGGGGTCGATACTTTTTACTTTGTTCTGCTTTTTCTTCTTTTTTTTAGACATGATCTCACTTTGTTGCCCAGGCTGGAGTGCAGTGGCACAATCTCAGCTCACTGTAGCCTCAACTTCCCAGACACAAGTGAATCTCCCGCCTCAGCCTCCCAAGTAGCTTGGACTACATGCATGTGCCAGCATGAACAACTAATTTTGTTCTTTCTTTTTTTTTCTTTTTTTAGAGTCTAACTGTGTTGCCCAGGCTGGTCTCGAACTCCTGGGCTCAAGTGATCTTTTCCTCTCAGCCTCCCCAAGTGCTGGGATTACAGGCGAAAGTCACCTCACCTGACCGGTGCCTTTTTCTATCCATTGAAAGGCCTAGTGAGGGACCATAAGAGAACCAATTCCAGAAATGTTTTGTGCTTCTGCAGGTTTCAAGAAGGTAAAGACCCAATTCTCATCGCTTGATGTAGAGAAAGGTTTTATCCCATCCCTTAATTATTGTTAAGCAGTAAAATTAGCACTAGACTAGAAATCAAATATCTTGTTCTCATGTATGCTGTAACTGCCTTATTCTAATTCCTGCATCCTTCCTCTGTACCTCAGTCTTCTTTGCAGTAAAATAAAAGCTTCATTTAGATAATTTCCAAGGCTGACTTCCATTTTGAAGTTTCCTTGAGCCTATCATAGTTTAGCATAGACTATAGATGGGGTAAGGAGGGACTATAAAATAAATGAGTTTAGCATCATTGCCCACCCACCTGAGTGTCTATTAAGGAAAAAAAAAAAAAAGCCCACCTGTCATCCTGACCATTGATTCACTGCTAACTCCTTTGTTACCCTCTCTCACTGCTTTCCAAAATGATTTATTTTTCTGTCATAAACAGACTTGGAATATGAATAAAAATAACCAGAATGATGGCCTCCATAAGCTCTCACTGAAAGGCCTGGAAGTTTATATGAAATTCAATAGAATCCTTACAACAAGGAAGATATTAACCACAAAGAATATAGGTTGCGCAGTACACGCATGTGTGTGAGTGTGTGTGTGTGTGTGTTTTCAGAGCAGAGTTGTTACAATTTACAGAAAATAATTCTAGATGAAATATGTTCTCCGTCAGATAAATCCTTTAAAGTAAACTTTCAAGTAAAATTTCCAGATGGATCTATATTACAGTCAACTGCCTCCACCCTATCCCCAGTGACAAATACAAGACAGCTGCTAAATTTAACATGCCTTTACTGGAACACTAGTACCTCCTGCACAATAGCAGGCTATGTGCTGCCAATCCACAGGATGTACCCAATTTCTGAATTGCTGCA
Source organism: Mandrillus leucophaeus (assembly GCF_000951045.1). Taxonomy (NCBI): domain Eukaryota; kingdom Metazoa; phylum Chordata; class Mammalia; order Primates; family Cercopithecidae; genus Mandrillus; species Mandrillus leucophaeus. The sequence continues at coordinate 2,578,898 of NW_012103588.1, forward strand.
CAGCAGCCCTGCTGATCCTTAATCCTTGTGAATATAGCACTGACACGTGGCCAAGACCTTCAGAGGATTGATTTTTAAGGGAAAAAATAGGAACAAAAGGAAAGAAAAAGCTCAGCGCAACATGTTAAGACACATCCTGTGAGGTAAAAAATTTGAAATGGTGAAAAAATGACTCAATAAATAAATTTAAAGACACACAGTCTCCAATATGATGCGTGTTCTAAAAGTTCATTTGCCGATGAGTTGTTTCAAAATGGGGTTGCATTCCTCCACAGAAACAATGTTTTACGTGTCAGTTGGGCACCCAGGTTAGGCCATAAGATCCAGAATGTGCGTGATGTAACTAATATACAAATGATATTGAATCCATCACTCATAATAATATGTTGGTTGAAAAAATAGTCAGAAATGCATCATACATGCTGTTAGCCTGATTCATTCATTCATTGAACACCTAATAAGTTGTAGGTGGGACTACATGGCCAATGATACAGGCCGAATTCCTATCTTAATCGAACTTACTAAAATCACGATTGACATGCTTAGGTACTAGCAATATGTTCAATTGATACTGATTGCAAAGAAGACAACTGGATACTCCAATATATAGTGTTCATATGACTCAATCAGCAGCACCATTCTTACGTTTGGTATATGTGGGAAAAGGGAGAGTCAATTCAGTGAGTGACATAAAATATTGCATATGCATGTTAGCAACATGAATCTGAGTGGTCAGGATCCCAATTAGTGTCTATGGGCTTCAGGAAAACTGTCAAGAGATAGGTAGGTTAAGAGTATCATGAGTGGGAAAGGCATTGACATATATGATAGTCATTGATCCCTAAATGAGAAAGAGAACCGTCCAGAGCTAATATATAAATTACTTCTTATGCCAGTCTTGGAGGGTTAAAGGACTGAGTCCCTAAAACTCATATTTGTCCAAGTGTTTTTGGATCTGTTGAATTTCTTTGAGGCATGATCACTAACCAGAGTTAAAGCTGATTCTTCCTTTAGAATAAGCTTTCTTTCTTTCCCTATTTTCTTCAGCCTCTGGTTTCAGTCTCACTTGCGATCCTGTGGCAGGCACCATTATGGCTAGAACCTATTTGCTTTCTATTGGCAGTTTCCAACACCCTGCAGCAGACTCATTTCTCTTACATTTTAATCGTATTAGATTCCCCATTTAAGTTCCTGTCTACAGTCTCTGAACCCAGTAAATAATCAGGTCATCTGCCAAGGTGACCCTTTAAAGTACCCTAGCAACTTTTTCATAATAGAAACATGTTCTGCACACAGAAAACCAATTCAATGTAAGTAGGCATGTTCTCAAGAAGAGGGCTTTTTGCTCAAAGGGTGCAAAAGAATTTAGAACTGTGGTTGTGTGGAATACCTGAACTTCTTGCTAACATAGCTGTCTAAAGTGGCTCCCGGTTAAGTCTTGGCTCCATCCCATCTGCTCATTCCTCATGAAGAACACAGGAAGTAGCCTCTGCATTATTTCTCTTTTCAGTTTCACTCTGTCTTTCCATCTCTGGCTTGATGCTGGTGCCAAGAATAGCCCTGGAGCTTTCCTGTTACTCTATAATCCCAGAATTGGCCACTTTTGAAAATTCAAGGGGCTTTTCTGCTGCAAGGAAAGAAAAATAGCTGTGTGCTCAAAGATTCCTGTCTGTCTTCTTTTTTTAATTATTTTATTTTTCTCCTTAAACTCTGTAGAGGAAGACGAAGGGACACATAGGTGATAACAGTGGGACTCAGGGTCTACACAAGGCAAAGTTAAAAGTTAACTTCTTTATTTCAGAGGAAGTTCAGACTTCAGGGGCTCAGGGAATGGGTATTCCAGGAAGATATCCGAGGATAGTTATTTCAGAATAATTGTGATCTCAGGGAGCAATAGGGTAGTGTCTTCAAGAAGAAAAGATGTTTCTAATTCTCTTACCCAGGTTTTGCAAGGGAAGATATAGGGAAAAGGCAGTTAAGAATAGAATGAGGCTAGTGCCACAAAGAAATTGTGAGGTGGTGATTAAGCTAAATAAACAAGACAGGCTAAATACTACTTAGCAGCAGGGCTAGTTTGAGTTAGTATAGGTTCATTCCGCTAATCTCACCTCAAAATGTGAAAAAATAAATCCAGTGACTGGCAAGGCCCATTCAGGATTGTACTAGGGCCTTTTCAATTCAGATATTAAGAGATGGCCCCTTGTAGGTTAAAGAGGTAGTCACTTGGCTCAAGGTCACTGCTCTATACATATAATTTCTATTCTGTACAACAAACCTGAAAGAAAGGAACTATTGTCTCCACTATAAAGAACAGAGAACTGATGTTCAGAGAGGTTAAAAATAACTTGTTCCAGGTCACAGAACAAAAAAGGCAGAACAACTTGAACCCTGGTTAGTTTGATATGCAAACCCATTTTATCCCTATTGCCCCATGCTGACTCTCCACCTACTAGCTGCAAAGCAAAGAAACCACATTAGCCTAGATCTGAGCAGGAAGGAGACAGATTCTAAGCATTGTATTCCTACCTTTGACTCTCCTGTTGGAATTTGTTTGTGAGTATAGGGAAACCATCTTAACGTGGGATGGTAATAAACAAAATAGAAAAAAACCTGGGTCCCTAATGCCATTTTTCTATATAGTCAAGCCAACATGGCCCACTTCCAGACTTCAAGTTATAGAATAAATAACTTCCTATTTATGTAATTCATGATTCACAGTATTCTTGCCGTTAAGCCTGATCCCAACTTGTATAATAATAGAGCACCGTGTACGGCAGCAGAGTGCAGATTCTGGAGCAGAAAATCTGGCTTCAAATCCCAGTCCTGCCACTGATTGGCTTTATAATGTTGAGCGAGTTTCCCAACCCTCTTTGCCTTAGTTTCACCATATGTGAAACTTAAATGGTATTTACTACCTCAAACTGATTTAATGAGGTAGAAGTCAATATTTGTAAAAGACTAGGGATTGCACCTGGCATGTAGGAAGTGCTATATACAAAGGCTTTTTAAAAATTTGTTTCTGTGTATTTCGTGTGTGTATGTCTTTTAAATACAATTGTTTCCATTTCCCCATGTAGTAATTTTAATAATTATAAATTTTTCTTTTGTAGTTGTTTAAAGTTTCTGTGTGTCAGACATATTCATTTTCAAATATAAAGCTGTCATATTATACTCCTTGTTTAAACTTAGAATACTAGTATTTTCCATCAACAAAATTAAAGTTTATATATGTGTGTGTATATATATGTGTGTGTAATAAAGACCACTCTATATGATTCGTAAGTATTTGTGAGTGACTTTCACATCTACTATCTCATTTTAATTCCTTTAGCACCTCTGAGAAGTAGTTAAGGTGGTTATATCAACCTCACTTAACAGATGAAAAAATAGGAAGCTTACCGACATACTCAAAATTATGTAGCTAATGAGAGAACTGAGACCAAATCCATACCTTTTGATACCAAATTTGTGTAACTTGTATAACTATATGGTAATATGCCATGTGGCAATTATATATGATTTTCCTTTATTAATATTGTAATGCTGACTTCTCGTCAGTAACCCCTGGTTGGTAAAATGACTTCAGTTATCTTTAGTTAAGGGTTTAACATACATTTAAGTAAAGATATAAAAGAATATAAATTAGGATTGATCTAAACCAACATAGAAATGATCTTACCCAAATTTCCAGATTCGCTTGCAGCTGATATGGGCATAAAACTCAGTCCTGAATAACGAGATAAGAATTCTGAGGGAATTCTGGGAATACTTTTGCTGATTTTTCTCCATAAACTTTGTTCAAAGTTCAGCTCTCACTCTTTTCAGCAGGAATCAATCAGTGAGTTTTATTAAAAATGGCAGAAGTGCCAAGCAAGAACAGAACAGAAGAGTGCTTGTGAATTTGACAGCTTGAAGGATTCGTCCTTAACAAAAGTTGAAGTGGTATGGAGTTAGTGATGTGATGAGATGGGTACTCTACTGAAGTTTTTGTTATTGTTGTTTGTCTTTTTGTAGAGATGGGGTTTCACCATCTTTCGCAGGTTGGTCTTGAACTTCTAGGCTCAAGTGATCCACATACCTCAGCCTTCTAAAGTGCTGGGATTACAGGTGTGAGCCGCAACTCCTGGCTGTCTGTTAAACTTTCATTCAGAATGTAAGTCATGGAAGTATTTTTTGTAGCATCAACTAGTGATGTCTGTCAAAATGTAAAATGCACCCTTGAGAGCCAGGGATTTTACTTCTAGGAATCTATTCTTAGCAGCATTGAAATGTGAAGATTAGAAATAATTTAAATTTCTCTCAGTAATGGAAGTGTGCATCTCTGCTATACGATAGACAACCAATAAAAACACTGAGGTAACCTTAAATGTACTAACAAGGACAGTTGTCCAAGACATATTCTTAGTGAATTATTTTTTTAAAATCAAGATTTGAAAGAATAAATACGGCCGGGTGTGGTGGCTCATGACTGTAATCCTAGAACTTTGGGAGGCCAAGGCTGGCAGATTGCCTGAGGTCAGGACTTTGAGACCAGCCTGGCCAACATGATAAAACCCCGTCTCTACTGAAAATACGAAAACTGGCCAGGCATGGTGGTGCGTGCCTGTAATCACAGCTACTCAGGAGGCTGAGACAGGAGAATTGCTGGAACCCAGGAGACAGAGGTTGCAGAGAGCTGAGATCGTGCCACTGTGCTCCAGCCTGGGTGACAAGAGCGAGACTCCATCTCAAAAAAAAGAAAAAAAAAGCCCCCAATATATGTATGTATATATATACACACACTGTGAAGGGAAGGAGGCATTAGAGAATGGTTTAAAACTTGCATTTTTTGCCTTATACAATGGTAATGTACTTACATATTATTTATATTATTTAAAAAGAAAAAAAGCGTTTTTTAAAATCTGTGAATCATGGTAAAGAAAGCAGATATAGCCTTGCAGAGATTACTTTTGAAAAACCTGTACCAACAAAGACAATCAAAGAAATTGAGGAAAATAGGGGTTCAGGTTTGTTATATTTTTTAAGATGAAGGACACTGTGTATATGCTAATCGGGAATGATTTTCTGAGTAGAAATACCATATTTCTTCAATTCTAAAATACAGGGTTTTTTTTCACATTTTAATGATTCTGAAATATGTTTCATAATCCATTAAATGAAGTATAGAGGATTGGCATTAGCTTCTATGAGTCATCTTGAGGCAATATTCCCCAAAATCCTTTTTAGATTAAATTTTCCACTTGAGGTCTTTGAAGCTCGCTTGTGTTCAATTCCTGGGCCATTTCCCCCTCCTCTTTTCATTCGGTGTCAAGGTTAAAATTGGCACATTCCACTGCTTTCCCTTTCTGCTTAGTAGGCTATTGTCCTCACATATCCTTACATTGAAGATGAAGACTTTTGATGTTCAAGTATTTGGGAATTTTTTATTAGCTTTCCTGTCTTGAAGCATATAATTTTTATCTCTATGAAATGCAGATAAAGGCTATTACAAAAGTGGAAACAAAAAATGAATTAAGAAATGTTGATGAGGATGTGAACAAAAACAATCAAAATCCTTCTGCATTGCTGGTGGGTATGTAAAATGCTGCAGTCTCTATGGAAAATATTACAGTTGGTCTCCAAAAAATTAAACATAAAATTACTATATGATGCAGCAATTCTACTACTAGGTATCTATTTAAAAGAATTGAAGGCACACTCATGTTTATAGCACTATTATTCACAGTAGTCAAAAGGTAGAATATTCCCAAGTGTCCATCAACAGGTGACTGGATAAACAAAATGTGGTACGTACATATGACAGAGAATAATCAGCCCTAAAAAGGAAGAACATTCTGACACATGCTATATAGCACAGGTGGGCCTTAACGACATTATGCTAAGTGAAATCACTCAGTGATGAAGAAAACATAATGTATGATTCCACTTATCTGAGATACCTAAAGGTACCTCAAAATGTATCTCATGAGGTCAAATTTATAGAGACAGAAAGCAGAATGGTGGTACTAGGGCAAGGGAGATGGGGGTAGGGGAGAATGGGGAGTAATTGTTTAAGGGGTATGTCATTGCTATTTGGGAAGGTGAAAGAAGTTCTGGGGATGGATGATGATCGTACAACAATGTGAATGTTCTTGTTGTCACTGAACTGCACACTTAAAAATGGTTTACACAGTAAGTTCTGTGTTTTGTATATTTTACCAAAATTAAAGAAAAGAAAATAAATGTACATAAAGTAATGGCATAACCTATATTTTATGACAGCTTAGATTTAAAGGAATGTTAAAAACTCCAAAGAGAGAAGGAAACACAATATTTGAGAAGCGAGATTCAGCTCAGAAGTGCAGCACTGGCCTTCAACAGGAGGAAGAAAAGGTCCAGCAGCAGCAGGAAGGGACAAAAGGTGGCAGGGGCAGGTATGTTCACAGATGGATTAGTATGAAAATGAGGGAGTTTCCTTGTCAATGCCATCTTACTTCCAAACAACATTTGAAATGAGGTCATCAGGTGAGAGGGAAGTGTGGCCACGGAGGTGTGTGACGTATGAGAAGAGACCCTAGAAGAAGTAGTTATCCCAAAGAATGGGAAGTTAGCCCCACAGAAAAACATACATATGCTTGTCAGTAGTACTGAATCTTCATTTGAGAACATAAAGTACAATTGGTCTGAATAACTGTGTTATTTATTCCAACAAAGTTCACCTGTCTGTGTCCAAATAAGAGGAAACATGGTTAGGTTACTTCAGGATTAAGGTTGTGCAAGCTTAGAACAATGGCAAGAAGGAAGCAAGTGAGGAAATCGGGGATCATTTGCATATATATATTTGAATGATTGATCTTTGATTTCTTCATTTTGAAATGGGGATAATAGATCTTACCTCATACAGTTGGGTGAGTTGAATGTAAAGCAGGTACAACTCTTTACACAGTATGTCTGGTACTCACAAAGTATTTAATAAACATCAAATATTGTTACTGTCATATTACCATGGGTTATGAAATATATGCTAGACAATGATGAAAGTGAAGATAGGTGAAAGCTGATGAATAATAAGAAAGTAGTCAGTCAGCAGATGAGAGGTTTTGGTGAGAACAGCAATAAAAAGTAATTATATTGAGGACTTTTGAGCAGACAAGCCAGACTTAAAACTTTGAATGCCTGGAGAGCTTGACAAGATTGGTAGGAGGCAAAGGAGAGGATAATTAGGGAGGCAAAAGAGTAGGTAATATAACCTGATAGCACATGCTTCAAATGAGCAAGAGTTTGCAAAAGGAACAGGTTGTTACACTTGGAAACTGTGTGGACCGGAAGGAAGTCACTTCCCCTCCTGGCCCTGAGGAACATGGTATAAAAGAGAAAAGAAAAACAACTTTGATTCCATTTGAAGAGAAGCAGCTACCTCAGGGGACAGCTCAATTTCAGTAAAAACACAGACATGAAGGGAACAATCAGAGAAAAGAGTAATAATTTAAAGATGTTCACTGATTATAGACTTAGAGCTCAAAAGGATGGAGAGATAAAGTTTGAACAGAGAGACTTTTCCTTTTCTTTATGACAGATTGAGTCAGATCAGAAGAGATGCGTCAAGTATGGGAAGAGATGGACTCAAAGGCAAACACCTCTTGTTTTAACTATTATAAATGGGAATGTGGCTGAGGTGCTTATTTTGACCTTTTAACAGGGTTAAGCTCTCAGACCTGATTGAAATACTGGAGAGTCTGAGGGATGCTCCTTAATGTTAGAGTAACCAGCAATTTAATGATGAACTATTCTGTGCTATGTGTTTTCTGCCTATTCCATTATTTTAACTCCATATATATTTATTCCTGGTATCCTTGAATAGACTGCAGACTTCCTCAGAAAAAAATTATTTTCTTTTAAAGTTATCGTACTTCACTAAGTAATTTAGAGTATCATGTAGAGAACATACTCAATTTTTTTTCTTAAATTGAATTTTTTATTACTTGAGTCATAGAAGAGGCTATATTATCAGTTTTAAATTTATACTTAGCTGTGTGTATATAAAGAATAATTTTAGAAAAAGAACCTAATATCCTCTGTTCTTAATCTTGGTATGATAATATTTTATGTTCAGGAAGCAATATGGGATAGAAGAAAATCCCCATAACCAGACTACAGAATTAAGTTGAAATGAAATATGAAGCGTATTGTAGTATCTGCCTTGTATAGTTGTCTCTTTTTTTCTGGCCTTTTTTGAATATTTTACACAGTTTGAGCAAGTCCGAGGTTACTTGAAGATTGTTTTATTTAAAACCTAATGATTCTTTTAGCAACTAAAGTACTGAAAACTATTTTGTACAAATGTGTTTGCCACTAGATTGTCCACAAATCAAACACATTCTTCAAGATGAAAACAAATAGGGGAAAAGAGTATGTAAATATGGGGAAAACATCTGTTTCATCATAGGAATTGAATCGGATATCAGGCTCTGCAATAGCTTATTTATGATAATATCCTAAATAATGTCACAATATGTCACCACTTTAGTCCCTGCATTACTTCTAATTCAAACCTTTGTAACTATCATCTTAGCCCCTCCTGCATAAAGAACACAAGCTTTCAATAAGCATAGTACCACAAATTGAAGAAAAATTAGAAAAATTCTTCTTAATACAAATGTTCCTAGGATGAGTTAACTATTATATATCAGAGTACTCTCTCCCCTTAGATGTATTATTAAATAATATAAATATTAATAAAGGCATTTACAAATGCCTTTGATCACATTATGAGCCTTATCTGAAAATCTGGAGTAATTTTGATATTTGTAATTTTTTCTTTTTTCTTTAATATTAAAAGAGGGTATACCAAAGAATTACGATTGAAGTATTATTTTTCCCTTTTTCAATAGAACTTGAACAAAATATCCAACAATCATAATTACTGCCTTCATTTTTAAAAACACTCGATTATTGACTGATAGCAAAATTTTCACTAAATGCAACATATATCTTTCACGTCTATTAAATAGTATTATTTTGTGGAAGAAATACAAATCTCGGGGCCCAAAATCACTGCGCTAAAGGGAAAAGTCAAGCTGGGAACTGCTTAGGGCAAACCTGCCTCTCATTCTATTCAGTTACCCCTCCGCTTACCTAGATAGATGCATATCTGATTGCCTCATTTGGAGTGGGCTCACCAGAAACTCAAAAGAATGCAACCATATGTCTCTCATCTACCTATGACCTGGAAGCCCCTCCCCACTTTGAATCATTCTGCCTTTGCCTCCAGCTGTCCCACCTTGTCAAACTGAACCAAAGTACATCTTACATATATTGATTGGTGTCTCATGTCTCCCTAAAATGTATAAAACCAAGCTGTGACCCTATCACCTTGGGCACATGTCGTCAGGACTTCCTGAGGCTGTGTCACGGGCATGCACCTTGGCAAAAATAAACTTTCTAAATTAACTGAGACCTGTCTCAGATTTTCGAGGTTTATAATTGGACAGAACAGTTATATTTCTATTATTGGAATTGCAATGAGAAAAGTATTAATATCAACTACCAGATATTTTATCTTTAAATTGATAAGAAAATTAATTTGAAAATAATTAATTTACAGCTTGCAAAAAAGTTATCTTAGCCCATAGATTAGCAAATTCATTAGCAAAGTCATTGATATTTTAAGTCAAATTTTAGTAAACTTTATTGTATCTGCACGTTGCACAGATACAATAGTTTAAGAAAATGAACTATATAACTTCATCCTTTTTAAGTCTTATAAAATTATTATACATGAGGACTTTAAGGTTGCAGTAAAATAGGTAGTTTACATTATGTGACTTCTAGATAAATAAATACCACAAAACCCTCAAATTTTCTGCTAGAAATAATAAAAATAAATACTTTTCCATGCTCTCAATTTTACTACCTCTTAGAACTCAAAATATATCTTAAAACTTAGTGAAAAATGGCTGTAAACTGCCTTGATTTTGTGATTTTGATTTGAAAGTATCTTAATGAAGTGGCATAAGCATTTGATTTTCTCTATTTTACTTAGTGAACATTTCAATGGATTTTTTAAACTGCTGAATAGCTCTGAAAGAACTAAGGTTCTTTATTTTCAAAAGCAAAATGCTCTTCCCTCACTTTAATAGACACTCATACAATTAAAAAGCAAGCACAGCCATCTAGATGAGCAATCAGCAGCAAAGAGAAAAGTTATTACAAAATTGCTAATTATCAAAATAGGCAATTATAGTGCAGACTGACTTTCTGAAAGCACTGCTAACATATTATGTGTGAGACTAAATGGTAAAGGAGTTGGGGATATTAAAAAAGAAAATGCTTGTTACTTTACTTTCAATAAAGCACTCACATGTAGACTAACTCATTTGAACTCCATCTTTATGAGGCAGATATTGTTGTTCCCATTTTACAGTTGAGGAAACTGTGGAGGAGCGTTGTAGTAGCTTTTGCAAAGCCACAGGGTTGGTAAGTGGTAGAGCACAGATCACCAGCCAAGTTTTTCTGACTCCTGATATCCTTGTATCTTTGTGATCACACGGAGCCCCTGTCTGTGTAGACACATGGAGCACTGTGATAAACAGAACCAAACCGAAAATCGGATGATTAGAATTTCATTGCTAAAGTGTTGGATGCATGAAGCTATTGGCGCTCTGTCTGTGCTACACTGTGGTTCTTCTGCAGGCCTGTCAACAAGACTGTTATCTGAAATCAGCAGTTCAAGCACTGCACAGAGCCAGGGAAAGAATATCTGCTTTATATCAACATGCTTGCTTCCTAGACTGCCTGTTTGACAGTATTTTCTTGAAAGTGACCTCTGCCAGAAATACAACAGGCCTCATTCAATGATAGAAAATGCCACATCTAACATGGTTCTTCCACTCATCTCAAGGAACGTTACAGCAGTGGTCTTGGAGCAGGAAGACTATCACCTCAGCTTTTTCCAATAAAACAAATCTCGTACTCACGTGCATTTTCTTGTTTATCTGTTTATTTACTTATCTATAAATGTTTCTTATAAGGTTAAAAAATAAATTGGGCATAATACTTTCTCTTAATAAAAATCAACATCTGTCTTAGTATATATAGCTGCATAACACATCACCCCAAATCTTAGGGCTGAAATAATCACTACTACCATTTTATCCTATCTCACTATTTTGGACAGGAATTTGGTTAGATCTGACTGAGTAATTTGGTGCCATAGGATATCAACTAGGGATTCGTTTGCAATTAATGTCTGTTCTGGTCTGCAGGGTGCTTAATGCTTAAGGGTTTACTCAAATGCCTGGCATCTTGCTGGAAACAAGCAGAAGACTGGGCCCAGCTGAGCTCTTCCTTCTTTTAATGTGGTCTCACAGTCTCTACACCTGCACTCTCCAACCAGGGAGTCAAACTTCTTACAGAGAAATTAAAGGCTCCAAAGGGAAAGTTCCAAAACTCCAAATGTGAACTGCAAGGCTTGTCTTATCACCTTTGCAATATAGCTCACAATCGTAATTAATGATTATTAATTCATTTTTAATGTCTGTTGTGCTATATTCTAAGGTCCATAAAAACAGGACAATGTTTGCAGTCATTCTTCTGTGTCCCATGTGTTTATCAGAGTGCCTTGGGCGCAGAAATAAATATTTGATGAATGAATTAAAGAATAAATGAATTCAGGCCAGGTGGTGGTTCATGTCCAAAATATCAGCACTTTGGGAGGCCGAGGCAGATGGATCTCTTGAGATCAGGAGTTCAAGACGATACTGGCCAACATAGTGGAATCTTGTCTCTATTAAAAATACAAAAATTAATTGGGAGTAGTGGCATGCACCTGTAGTCCCAGCTACTGGGGAGGTTGAGGCAGGAGAATCACATAAACCCGGGAGGCAGAGGTTGCAGTGAGCCAAGATCAGTACCACTGTACTCCATTCTGGGTGACAGAGTGAGACTCTGTTTCAAAAAAATAAAATAAAATAAAAAATAAATAAAAAGTAAATGAACTAAATATAAACGTTTTAACAAAAGAAGTAGAAAAGTATGGCACCTAGTTATTGATTGTCCTTTGAACAGGATCACTTTTGAGATAGCATGAACTACTTGTTGAATTTTTTGTGATAAAATATTGCCATTTTTAAAGTACATGCTATGTGCCAGGTTTTTTGTTTTTGTTTTTTTACAGAAGTCATCTTTTTCTAATAATAGCTCTTAAAGGTAGATATTATTACCTTCAATTTGTAAACAAGTAAACTATGACTTAGAGAGGTTAGAGTGACTTGTCTAAAATCACAGAGCTATCCAAAATATCATATTCTGGTCTTCCACCTGGTTATGAGGTGATAGGGGTTATTAAAGGTGGGGTTTAATGTCACACTGTCCAAGTCAAGTGCAGACCCTAGATATTTTACCTTCCATACCCTGAAAAGCACTCTACATCAAGTACCCAGCCCATTGATTCTGGCAGCTTTTGAGTAACCTTAACCATTGAAAATATAGTAGATAGCCCCTATGGGACAAGAAAAGTGGCATGGCAAAGTCTCCAGGTGTAGGAACGTGTCTATCTGCTTGATATTCCCTGAGGTAGCTTTCAGTAGAAGACCCACATCCATATAGAAGACATGAAAAGCCAACTGCTCAAATGACTCATTCTGGTCCATAATTAGTAACAGGATACTATGTGGTTCTGTATATACTTCCCTGCCATGATCTGACAAATGTAGGCCCTTAATGTTATTTTATAACCCCCAATTAACACCTGTTTTAGCAATATTTTATTAGACTACCTACCAAAATTCTGTTGACAAAACCTACCAGAAGTCCTGGCTGACTCTCAATAAATATAAGGACAAACTCCAGCATAACATAAAAGAACTGATGAAAATTTGAGCTGTCTTCCTAAAATAGAGTTTACAATTTGCATCCAACCAAGTTTAAATTGCCTACTATAACAAACAAAAAAATCAGTTCTCTTTAGAAAAATATAACAGAATCTACAACATAATATCCAGACTGCAATCTTAAATTAGCCAACATGCAAAGAACCCAGGAAAATCTGACTCATTCTCAAGAGAAAAGACAATCACCAGATATCTACCCTGAAATAATCCAGATGTTTTCTTGAGTATATGAGGATTTTCAAAGAAGATATTATAACTCTGCTTGATCAGGTAAAGTGAAATTTTCTCAGAATAAGTGAAAAGGTAAGAAATCTCAGCAGGAAAAAAAAGGAAACTATAAAAGACAGTTAAAAATACTAGAACTGAAAAATGCTAAAAGAAAAACCAATAAAAATTCATTGAATGGGCATATTGAGGTGTCAGGGGAAAAAGTCCATGGGTATAAAAATTGATGAATATAAGTGATTCGATATAAAGAACAGAGAAAAATGTTGAAAAAAAAAGAAATGAACATACAAGGGATATGAGAAATAATGTCAAAAGATCCAACATATCTTTACTTGAAATACTGAGAGGAGAAGAAAATACAAGACAAATAAATAATTGAGAGAATAATGGCCTAAAACTTTTCAAAATTGATGTAATATGTTAATTTATAAATGCAAGAAGCTAGTATACAGTAAACAGGATAAATACAAAGAAAACCAAACCTTCTTATCTCATAGTAAAAGTGCTGATTAACAAAGATATAGAGAAAATTTTGAAAGCACCCAGAGAAAATCATCTCATTACATATAGGAATGCAACAATTTGAAAAACAACTGATTTCTCATCAGAAACAATAGAACTATAGAGACCAAAAATATGTTTAAAGTGCTGAAAGAAAAAAAAAAACACACACACACACACACAAAACAAAACTTTGACCCAGAGATCAATATCCAGCAAAATATCCTTTTAAAACTGTATTAATTTTCTCAGGCTACCATAACAAATTAGTACAGACTGGGTGGCTCAAGTTACAGAGATTTATTTTTCACAGTCCTGGAGACTGAAAGTCCAAGGTTAAGGTGTCCTTAGGGTTGGTGTCTGGTGAGAGCTCTCCTCTTGGGTTGTAGATGGCTACCTTCTTGCTGTGTGCTGGTATGGCCTTTCCCTGACACATGCAGTTGGGGAGAGAGAGAAAGAGACAGCGCAAGAGAGACAGAGAGAGAGAGAGAGATGTCTGTGTGGTTTCTTCTTGAAAGGACATTAGCTCTATCGGATCAGGGCCTTACTCTTATGACCTCATTAATATTAGTTACTTCCTTATTCCAAATACTGCCTCACTAGGGGTCAGGGCATCACCATTTGAATTTGGGTGTGTGTTGGGGGCTGAGAGGAGCAGGGCGACATATGCATTCAGTCCACAACAAGAATAAAGGCAACTCGAAGACATTTTTAGATACAAGCAAACTTGGAGAATTCGTCACCGTAGATTTACACTATAAGAAATGCCTAAAGGAAATTGCTTAAGTGAAAAGAATATGAGACTAAAGGGAAATTTGGATCTTCATGGAAGACAAAAGAGTATCAGAAATAACAAATATTTGGGAAAACATAATTTTTTCTTCCCAATTTTTAAAAAATATGTAGGACTGTTGAAAGCAAAAAAATGTAACTTTGTTTTGTGGGATTTATGATGTGTGTACAGGAAATACATAAGACACTGTAACATAAAGGATGGAGGGCAATATAAATAGAGCTATGTGGTTGCAAGGTTCTTATATTTTAATATTTAATATTTAAGAGTTTAATCCTAACTCTATGTAGGCTATGAAACGTTAAAGATATATTTGTAATCAACATAGCAATCACTAACAATATAAAATACAGGCCTATAACGGAAAAGTTACCAAGGCCATCTTGAAGGTATTCCCACTGAATGAATTAGGATCACTTTGTCATAAAAGTCACAAGTTATAGTGACATACTTATTGAATAAGTCCCCAATGTCATCAATAACAGAAAATGGATACAAACTTTGCCACATCTGTCACCCAAGTTTGTGGATGAATTACTATGCTGTTCAGTCTGTAATATTCTCTAATCTCTTCCTGAGGAAAAAGGTGTCTATTGCTTGGACCTAAGAACCTATTGCCTGACTCATTTATTAGCTCCTATAATTCCTTCAAGATGTTAGTTTCTTCAATCGTTCTGCAAATATTTATTGAGCTACCACTATGTGCCTGGCACGGCTCTTGCCCTATTGCCATGGTATGATGCAGAAAGAAGGCTCTTTCAGCAAGCACTGCTGAAAATCAATTTCATGGTCAATAAAAGTATCATCCCGGGCTTTGTGGAATGTACGTAAGAATTAAAATCTTAACCTTCCTAAAGCTTTCAGGTCTCAGAGACAAACCATCATAATGGTATAGAGGTTGGGGGACACTCTGATGAGAAATTATGAGGAGGAGTGGTCTTCACAATAACATCATGGCATCCTTCACAGCCTAAAAAAACTCTCTCATTTAATTCCACTCCTAACACCTAGTTTTAGAGCCAAGAAAAATAACATGCACACTCACCTTGTCTAAAGAGGATTCCTAATTTTACACCAAACTGAGACAATTAAATTTTTATGAAAGTAATGTTTTGTTCAAAAAAATTCCTGTGGCATATTTTTTATTAAATGTCCACAAGATAGTTGGCACTAATCTAGGCCCTGGAAATCCAGTTGAAAGCAAAACACATAGTTTTTGCCCACAGAGCTTATATACTAGTAAGGGGAGATAAATTATAAGCCAGCAAAATAAATAAAAACATATGTCCTGTATTACAGTGCGTTAAGAGATAACACCAAATAATATCTTCCTGAAAAAAAAAAAAAAAAGCAAAGGAAAGATTATGTGAGATCACGTGGTCGTCTCCAGCAAACACTTCTATAAGGCATAATTAGCCTCATAGGAGTGGCAGGTATTCGTGAGCACTTTACATGCATGCTTGACCTAGGACGTGAACTATGTAAGGGAGCAAGTCAAGGCAAGATTTTGGAGAAAAGATTCCAAGCTCATGGAGGATCAAGGGCCAAGGCAGGAAGGAGCTTGACACATTTACAGAACTGAAAGAGAGGGTGGCAGGGTCTGGATCATGCGGGACCTGGTGGGTTTAGTGAAGACTTTGGAGTGCAGTAGGAAACAACTAGAGGATTTTAAGCAAAGGAGTGGTATGATTGGATTTACATTTTTTAAAGTCAGTTTGGGCACTTGGAGAGAATGAATTAAAGGGAAACAGGAGTGAAATCAGAGTGACAAATCAGAAGACTATTGCTTTGATCTAAACAGCAGATGATGGCTTCTTGAAACAGGATAGTTGTGGTGGAATTTCAGGATGTCTGGGATCTCTTCCTCTTCTGAATTCCAGTAACATTTTGTTTATACTCCTTTTTTTGTACTAGAACAATCCTGTACTCCCATTTTAGACTCTTTTGGTAGCAGAAACTAAACCTTGTTCACCTCTATTTTCTCTTGGTTTCTGAATACATTTTATGTAGCAGATAGTCGATGATTGTTTATGCAAAATAAACAAAATTATAATATTCTCCTTTGATACTTGTATTGTTACATGAAAATGCACATATTGTATTTGGATAACAAAAATTAAGAATAAAATATTTGTTATATGTTTTAAGGTTTAAATCATATAAGATTTTTTTTTTTTAGTTTGGCTTTATTTTTGTTCCCTTGTGTAATACTGCCAAGTATGAATTTTATACGTACTCTTGAGTTAAATCAGTACAAATAAAGCTTCAAGCAATTTTTAAGCAGAGGAAAAATATATTTTTCACTGTCTCGTATCTTAAAAATAACTGAGCCAATTTAATTTACTCTTTCTAAAGTGAGGCCATTGGGGGAGGCATGGTAGTGATGAGATGTGGAACAAATGAAAAAATAACAAACCTGTATGTCCTGCACAGGTATCCCAGGACTTAAAATAAAATAAAATAAAATTTTAAAGATAATAAATACATGAAATGTTTCTCATAAGACCAAGGCTAACATTTCAATTGCAAGCAAATATCTTGAATGTTGTAAACAAGTGAAGGTGGAAATTGAAATGAAAATTCTTTTCATCTTTGAAGAAAAGTTTCTGCAGTTCAACATCAAAAGTCCTAAACTAAGAGAAATCCTTTGGGTTTTGAAAGAATAATTCAATAAAACGCTGCTTGAGAAAGATTATGAATACATCTGATACATCCTTAGTGAGAAAAGATTGTGGAAACATATTGTGGAAAGAGAAATATAAGAACATCAAAGGTTGAATCTAATGATCTATATTTGTGCACTGTTTTTTTCTTTACTGATTGTAACTTCTTATCCCATTCCCTACCCCTATCAACAAGCCTCTTATCTGTAATAAGGTTATTCTGTCCTCTATGATAAATATTACTCCATCATATACACACACATATATCAAAAAAATAATCACATGGATTCCATAATATATAGAAACACTCATTTAAAAAAATCAGAAGTGATGAACTAATGAAAAGGTGGAATACAGAGGAAATATTCACAATGTATTAAATCATCTCAAGAGTATCCTGAGGAAAAAAAATACATCATAAGGATATGAGCTAACTGTTGGCCAAATGGAAGAAACAGGAAGGAAGTGCTTATTGGATATTTATTTGGAGAAAACTGGTCAACAAACACTGAAACAAATGCTAAAGACATATTTCATGTTGTGTTATTACAGTGGTTTCCTATCTTTCATCAAAGTCACACTGTTGTCTCCTATAATAACCTACTGTCTTATGTCCACTTTGAGAACTGGTGCTCAGAATTTAGCAAATTTCTCCTTGTAAGTTAGTTATACCAAAACTCATCTCCTGCTTATTCTGCAGATATTGTTTAGCAAAACTCTCCTGACTAGTGGAAATTTACTTGTTATATGTTCTCTTGGAACTGGGATTTTTAGATCCACTACCATGATTATTTGTTAATGCCTGTCTCATTCACCAGACTGGGGGTCTGACTGACACTGGTGTCTCAAAACCTAGTTAATAAACATTTCATAACATTTGTCAAATGAATGAATGAAGTGCATTTATGCCTTGAATTTCTTAGCTTAATTTTTTGGCTGAAAGAACTGCCAGAGAGAAACAAGTTATCTAGCAGTATAATTAATACTCTTTCTACCATACAGTTGCTTAAAAGGAGTTTTTTCAATAAATTGAGAAATTTTGACAAAATATATTTATGTTTGTGTTAAATATATTCAGAATCGGACTTCTATATTGGCATAATAGAGAGCTAATCTTTTTAAGTACCCATGTAACATACAAAGACAGACCAAACACTGGACCATAAAATAATCAAAAATATTAAAAATTAAAACCATACAGAGTGAGTTCGCTGAACAAAATAGAATCAAACTGGAAATCAATAACAGAAAGAAAATAGAGAAATCTTCAACCTCTTGGAAACTAAACAACACATTTCTGAATAATCCAAGAACCAAAGAGGAAGTCTCAAGGAAATCAAAAACACTTTCAACTCAAAATGGATTATGGACTTAAGTGCAAAATGTAAAACTATGAAACATTTATAAATAAGAGGAAAATCTTTGGAATCTAGGACTAGGCAAAGAGTTATTAAACTTGACACCAAAAACATGATTTCTGACAGAAAAATTCATAAATTAGAGCTCATCAAAATTATATCCTTTTGCTCCATGAAATACCCTGTTAAAAATATAAAAAAGAGAAGATACAGGGTTGGAGGAAATATGTGCAGAACACATATATCAGAAATACTGTATCTAAAATATATATCTATATATCCCATATTATATGTGGAATATAATTTATTCATATCATACATGGAATATAATATACATACCTCAAAACGGAACAGTAGAAAGACTATCCAATTAATTACAAAACAAGTAAAGGCAAGAAAAGACATTTCACCAAACAGTATACACAGGTGGAAAATTTGCACATAAAAAGATATTCGACATCATCAGCCATTAGGGAAATGCAAATTAATACTACAATGAGATGCTACTCTTCATCTATCAGAATGACTAAACAAAAACTGTGACAACACTAAATGCTGGTGGGGAAGCTGAGGAGCTGAGTTGCTTATACACGGCTGGTGGCAACGTAACTGCTGCTCTGGAAAACAATTTGGAGGTTTCTTTAAGAAAAAAAAATGAGTATTACATAACCTAGAAATTGCATTCTGGGTATTTATCCCAGAAAAATGAAAACTTACTTTTATACAAAACCTGTACACCAATGTTTATGGAAGTTTTATTTGCAATAGCTCTTAACTGGAAACAACACAGCTATCATTCAATAGATATATGGTTAACTGTAGTACATATTATGGAATATTACTAGGCAATAAAAAGGAACAAACTTTTGATCCAGTCTACTACGTAGATTAATCTCCAGATAATTATACTAAGTAAAAAGGAATCAATCCAAAAAATTTTTGTACTTTATGCTTTCACTTATATATCATTATTGAAACGATAAAATTAGAGACATGAAAAAAAATTAGTGATTGGCAATGATAAAATAAAAACGCAAGAATATTTAAATTTTAAAGAATTAGTGATCAAATAAACGTTAAAATTTAAATGTGCTTGAGTTTTTCTTTTATTATATCTGGTATCAGAAGTGAGAATCTGAAGGACACTACCCAATGAAGACATCCGGGAGCAACAAGCAGGCAGGTGTAGACCCCCTACTGACCTCATGCTCACTGCTTCTTGCTGCACATTTGGAAGTCATCACTGGGAATCCCTGTAGGATACAAGAGCCCCACAGCTTCTATTGTTTCTCCAAGTTTACTTGAGCATTTTTTTATCTCAACTGGGTTTGAAAGTTGCAACAGAAATAAGACTGGGTCCGGTGGGGAGGCTTCAGATTTCTGACTGGGTCAGACAGAAACCGAAAGGGGTTTAATGAAAGACCTCTGGTAAAAAAAAAGTTCCAGAAAGATAGCACATAACGGATTTCTTTAAATGCAAGGAGTCTGAGACTCCATGTCAGAACCTCTAGAAAATTAGGTAAATGTTACCAAAATTTAGAATTTTTTGGATCACGAAGAAGTTGTAACCCAAACCAAATTGCTCATCTACTGGGAAAACAAACAAACAAACAAAGAAAAATCGTGAATGCCTCAGAAACAAGGGGATGTATTTTGGATTGGTATATAGATGCTTCTAAGCGCTCTGTCTCTCTATCCTCCTCTGTACTCTGAATCTGCTGACATTTTTACTGGTTTGCTTGCCTCCCCCCAACAAAGAGCTGGTGAAACAGCTAGATAAGTGATTGCTAATGACAGGTTCCTAAGATCAACCAGGTATGCTTCTTTTGAGACAGGATCTTGCTTTGTCAACCAGGATGGAGTGCAGTGGTACTATGTTCTCAGCTCACTGCAGCCTTGATCTCCCAGGCTCAAGCAATCCTCTCACATTAACCTATAAAGTAGTGGGTCTATAATCATGTACCACCACACCTGGCTATTTATTTATTTGTTGACTGACTTACTTATTCATTTATTTCGTAGAAACAGGACCTCACTATGATCCCCAGCCTGGTCTTGAACTCCTGGACTCAAATGATCCTCCTGCTCTGGCCTCCCAAAGTACTGGGATTACAGGGATGAACCACCATGCCCGGTCCAGGTCTGCTTTTAGCCACCCTTATGCATTGGTTAAAATCTTGGGGCTCAGAGCAATAATGAAAGGTATCCCTGTTGGCATAGGAAAGGCTTTGTCTGTCCTATGCATTAATGAGTTTCACCCTAAACTTAGTAATTTAGTTAAATCCATGTTGATAGGACCCAAAGAAGCTCAAATTGGACACAAGGGTCAGAATGGTATTGCTTGAGTATATTAGTGATCACAAACCCCCTTTTGGCCCATGTATGAGTCAGAAAAAGAAACACACACACATACAGACACAAATAGTCTTTTGAAAGGCATTCCTAAAGTGTTTCCTGTTCACACTGACTGGTCAATCAACTAGACCTGCAGGGAAAAGTGGGATAAATTGCTACTGATTTCAAAGCCCACATGGAGAATATGTTAGTCCATTCTCGCATTGCTGTAACCAACTACCTGAGATTGGAGAGTTCATGAAAAAAAAGAGGTTTAATTGACTCACAGTTCTGCAGGCTGTACAGGAAGCATCGATGAGGAAGCCTTGAGAAACAATCATGGTGGAAGGTGAAGGGGAAGCAGGCACATCTTCACATAGCAGAGCAGGAGAGAGAGAACAAAGGGGGAAGTGCTACACATTTATAAACAACTGTTAATGACAACAGATTGTCGTTAAATGTCTGAGTTATTTCTAAGTTAAAATACTTTAGCATTAATTGCTGAGCATAAGTTTAAAGTATATATATTTTGACATCTAGTTTTCTATATGGAATAGAGAAGTTAAATGTGTATAAATCCATTAATCAAAGACATAAAAATTGTACTATGAGAGGATGTTTATCTACAAAATGCTAATCTGCTAATCTAAAGCAGTTAACAATGCTTACTAGTTTTTAGTAAAAGTTAAAGTTAACAAAAGTTAAAAATTCTGATTATTATATGTAATACAAACTTCTAGAAACAATGAGGGAACAACTCTGTATGCAAGGGAAGTAGCCATGTTTTATAAAGAAAGAAGTATGAGGATGTGTTTTGATTAAGGAAAAAAAGAGAGTAGTTTTTGTCCTAGAGTGACTAATTGCTCCACAATTAAAAAGATAAAGAATATAGGACAAACTGAATTCTCATAAGAAAGTTATGGAAGGTTTCTAAAAGAGAAAATTTGAAAGAATAATCTCATGTGCAGTGAAGCTAGCTATAATTGAGTGAACTTATAAGAATTGCTTCAAAAAATGAGCCATAAAATCAAAAGTACATTGGCACAAAACTAAAAGCTGGATTTTTCACTGTTAGAAAAACTAAAGTTTACTTGGTAAAACGTTTTCCTTACCTGTAAGTCATTGGCCCAGGAAACAAGGAGTTGTGTTTTATCAGCATAATTTCTTGTGCTTCATGTTGTCTTTTATTAGGACTTTCATAACTGAAAAAAGCCAGTCTTCTCAGTATTAGAAGACCTAAGTTTTTTTGTACAACTCTGCAACCTTCCTGTACTTGCCTTTGTTTCAAAATAACTGACAATTCTGTTTCATCAAGTGTTTTAGACTTTTTGATAGTTTTTACAAACTTCTCAAAATAAAACTCTAATTTAAGTCTGTTTGTCCTCAAACTAACTTTGGAACATACTAAAGCATTCCTGTAATATTTGAAAGAATCTTTAAAAGAGAGATACAGTAGCCCTCCGTTTATCTGTTTTTCTCTTTCCAAAGTTTTAGTTACTCATGGTTAACAGTGGTCTGATATTAAGTGAATGTAGGACAACAAAATATTTTGCAAGTGAGAGAGAGAGAGCACACTTACACGATTAAAATTGTTCTAATTTATTATTAGGTATTATTGTTAATCTATTACTAATTTATAAATTATACCTAACCCTAGGTTTGTATGCACAGAAAAAATCATAGTACCTTCCATGGTTTCAGATATTTACTGGGAGTCTTAGAACATATCCCCCATGACAGGTGGGGACTAGTATATAAAGCTTATTAAGGTTCATTTGATATGTTAAATTATATGTGAAGCATTGCCAAATGAGAAATGATATTTAACTTTCTTTGAGTTATATATTAACCTGTATCAATACATTGCTAATATGTATTCCAGAAACGGTATGAAATTTTTAGAAATCTGATGTTATCAGTCATAATTTTGATTATTATGTTAAAATGCTGTATGACACAGAAAAGAGCTACTTTCACTTGCCAATTGTGTTTTTATTATAATGAACTCTTCTCAGATTTTTAACCATGGCCATTCTTTGTCATTCATAGACAGTTATTGTTTTGATTTTTCTCAAAAGCATTTGCACTCAGCCAAAGTCCAAAATTGTTTCTATCGGACTAGGTAAGAATTTCCAGGACTCTAATAAACTGTGTTCATGAAACTGCTAACCAAGATCAAGCAGAACAAGTCTTAATTGCATGGGACTGAATAACTGATGAGGACAATGTTTTTATGATTTTTTTATTTGAAACTTTGCTAGTTCTTTAATGCTTTACTCTTCAGATTTAAGGAATAATTTTCTTTTTCTTTAAAGCTACCTATACCTTACAGCAATTTGACAAATTATACTTTTGGGAAAAAAAAAGATTACTTTTTTCTATCTACCTGATCCCCCCAAAATTTGGAAACTATTTGTGAGTATTGTTATTTTTGTGGCTATATAGTTATTTGCCTAAGTTCAGTAAGAATCTTCTCTTTTTGTGACAAGACAATTAGAAAAACTGTTCGTATTACCAATGTTTTGACTGGAATGCCGTATAGAAGAATGAGCATATAACCGGATGTAACCAAACAACTATAAGAAACTGAGATTGACTTTATACAGACAATAAAAGCCCCCTGGAAAAACTGACCTGGTACCTTGAATGTACCAGGTACATAACATGGTTTCCTTACCTTACAGTGAGTTAAGAATGCCGCTTCCTGGCAATCCCAAGAATCTCTAAATATTCTAGAGACTTTGAGAAGTTGATTCGAGTCTATAGGTATTAGAGGCACAGCTTGATAGTGAGTCTTCGGCTTGGCTTCTAACCCTGGAGAGGATTTTTAGAAGTCTGATCTGAGGTTTTGTATCAAAAGTTTCACCAAAGCAAGTTTAAAAAGAGCCTCAGACCGGGCACCATGGTTTATGCTCGTAATCCCAGGACCTTGGGAGGCTGAGTTGGGTGGATCACTTGAGGTCAGGAGTTGAGACCAGCCTGGGCAACATGGTGAAACTCCATCTCTACTAAAAATACAAATATATATATATTTATATATAAGCTGGGTGTGGCATTGCATGTCTATAGTCCCAGCTACTTGAAAGGCTGAGGTGGGAGAATTGCTTGAACCTGGGAAGCAGAGGTTGCAGTGAGCTGAGGTTGTGCCACTTCACTCCAGCCTGGATGACAGAGAGAAATTCCATCTCAACAATAGCAACAACAAAAATAGAAAGAAAGAAAAAAAAAACACCTATATGGCCAATCACTATTCTTACTGTCTTGCTGCACTTATATAAATAGGCCAAGTTTGATGAGACTACATTTATTTAGTAATCAAATCAGTCTTACTCTGATTATCTTCAGTAAAAATTCAGATGACTATAGAGAGAAAAACTATGTTTCAGAAGAAACTATAGTACACCTGTTATTAGATCAAAGCTCTAATCATTGCTTTTGAGTTTTATTATTTACCTATAGATTAAACTGGATCTTGATTTCGTATAGATTCCTACAATCCAATTTTCTCCCACTTTCCTGACTTGTAATCACTAAAAACAAGAACTGCTCTGTTTCTGAAACACTACAAGCTGTAGATCAACAACTTGATGTAACTTCAGAGGATATCCCTCATGCCTGACATGTGGGCCACTCAGGAATTTGCCTGAAATGTCCAATGCCATAAGCAGGGACACTCAAACTGCAAACCGGAACATATGTCTTGAGCTAAAATCTAGAAATCTTCTTGACTAATTACCCTCCGGACTCAGAGCTGAATTTTTGGTTTCTTTTCATCATTGACCTTTGCTTTTCTTCTGTTTCTTTAGAAATATTAGTTGATTTGGTTCATGGTGCTTTGACTAAGGGGGATACTCCACTCTCTTGGTACTATCCTCCTGATAGTCATCATTATAATCTCCCTGGTATGTTATATTTTCTCAAGGGTCTTAAATGTCTGTTTGCAGACATCGACAGTATGCCAGATGGTCTCACTGTGATCAGAGCAACAAAAATAAAATGAACAACAAAGGGAATTTCTTCAACAAGCCTGATGCCTTGACTTATGAGTTCCACAGAGACAAAGACAGCTCTGTCATGATGATCACACAGACTGACTCTCATGCCTAAAATGGCCAATCTCTCATAAATAAAGGCTCATCAAAAGGAGGGAATTATTTTTTAAAAAATATGATTGGGAAGCCATTGGTCTCACTTTAAATTTCTATTTAAGCAGACCAAAGTGCAATGTCAATAGTAAATTGAAACTAGCAACTGCACCAGTAAGAAACCACCAACTAACCTGTAATTAGAAACTTTCCACTCTAACCAATCAAAACTACTGTTTTTCTTGCTTCAACAAAGATTTTATAAAAATTTCCCCTTTCGCCTTTCCCAGCAGAGTGCTAGCCACTTGAGGACTGGTATTGCCTGGATTCATGAATCTCTGAATGCACAAATAGACTCTAAAATGTATTTATTTTTACCAGCAGGAATTGAGGAATGTGTAGAAATGGGAGGGAAATAAATGTGGCTATAAAAGTGTACATGAGGGATTCTGATGGAAATGTTCTGTATCTTGAGTGTATCAATGTCAATATCCTGATTGTGAAACTGTACTATAATTTTGTGAGACAATACCATTGGGAAAAACAAGGTGAAGAGTACCTGGAATCTCACTCTACTTTTTCTTACAACTGCATGTGAATCTACAATGATCTCAAAATTAAAAGTTTAATAAATTATAAGGTAAGTATAGTTTATTATTCCAGTTTACAAATAAGAAAAGTGAGGCAGAATTAATTTACATGATTTGCTCGTTGCGACAGGATTATTAAGGAAGAGTTAGAATTTGAACCATTTTGGTTTTGATAGTCGATTCCTCACTCTCTGTCTTTTATTTGTATTATTATTATTATTATTATTATTATTTTGACATGGAGTCTCGCTCTATCACCGTACTGGAGTGCAGTGACACAACCTCGGCTGACTGCAATCTTCGCCTCCCTGGTTCCAGCGATTCTCCTGCCTCAGTCTCCCAAGTAGCTGGGACTACAGGTGTGTGCCACCACGCCCAGGTGATTTTTGTATTTTTAGTAGAAACCGGCTTTCACCATGTTGGCCAGGATGGTCTCAATCTCCTGACCTCGTGATCCCCCTGCCTCAGCCTCCCAAAGTGCTGGGATTACAGACATGAACCACCATGCCCGGCCCAATTCCTCACTCTTAATCCTGAATCTTTACACCTTTTACTTTTCTTCTGGCTGCATATGGCCCATAACTAAGTGGGATTTTGCTTATGTTTATGCAAATTACATTTTACAAAATAATCTTGTAACATTCCAAGATAATCAATATTAGTAAACAGCAAGTTCACTACAAATTATTTCACATCATAC
>NW_012103588.1:2605628-2608214 GCF_000951045.1 Mandrillus leucophaeus
TTTTTTTTACTGAGTCTTGCTCTGTCTCCCAGGCTGGAGTGCAGTGGCACCATCTGGAGTCACTGCAAGCTCTGCCTCCCGGGTTCGCGCCATTCTCCCGCCTCAGCCTCCCGAGTAGTTGAGACTACAGGTGCCCACCACCATGCCCGGCTAATTTTTTTTTTTTTTTGGTATTAATTAGTAGAGACAGTTTCACCGTGTTCGCCAGGATGGTCTCGATCTCCTGACCTCGTGATCCAGCCGCCTCCGCCTCCCAAAGTGCTGGGATTACAGGCATGAGCCACTGACCCGGCCTCATTTTATTCTTACAACCTTATGAGACAGAGAGAATGCAATCGACTATGCATGACAGATGAAGAGATAGGTAGAGGAAGAACACCTAATCGGTCTACATTCTAACTAATAACCTAAGTGCTAAATCGAATAATGTCATTTGAAATAAAAAGTTTGTGAATTAGCCTGATTTAATTATTCACATTGTAAATATATACCAAAATATCACACCGTACCCTACAAATATATGGAATTATTATTTGTCAATTAAAATTAAAATTTCAAAAAAGAACATGAGAAAAAAATTCGAGTGCGTTGCCACAGAAAACAGTAACAAAATAAGGAGTCATATAATGTAAACAAAAAGGTACCAGTATATAAAGCTGATCCAGAAGTCATTTATTGAAGCACTACAGATCAATGATGAACTCTGTTTTTGTGGATTTAGGGAACAGAATCACATAGAGGGTAACAAGCAAGTATCAGACTGTGACTGTGCTTAAATCCCCAAATGGTTATAGGGTCAGTAGGTAAGTTATACATTGCTCTTTTATAGGGTCAATAGGCAAGTTATACATTACTCTTTTTCTGTCTCCTTTCCCTAGCATATTAAAAAAGATACTAGCAACTACATGTGGTTATTTTAAAAATGAGACAAGATACTTACATAAAATACCTAGTGATTTACTGCCTCAATGCAAGTGTTCAGTCAGTGGTAGAAGCAGGGAACATTGGAATCATGATCATTGATGAACAAAAAAGTTTCATTAAAGGAAAGAGGGGAGGAAAACTGTGATTAGTAGGAAAGCTAATCATGGCAGGTGCTTTATATTCGGTATGTCGTTAACTCTAGACAAAGACATACGGATACTTCAAGTTTAAAGATTTTTTTTGTAAATAGGCATTTTGCCAAATTTTATCAAGGCATTTATTGAGTTAAAGAATGCATCAAGTATTTTCAAGAGCACCTGACATACAGCAAATGTTCAGCACGTTAGCTCCCATTACTATCACTATTACTAAGTAGTGAAGCAACGATTAGAATCTGTTCTGTCTGACACCAGTGCACATCACACATCATAGGGTGTTAATTAGCAGTGCTTTGGAGTTGAGGTTATAAGTCATCTACAAAGAACAATGAATATCTGCACACAGGAGACTGGAGAGAAAAAAATAAAAAATAAAAATAAGTCTATTTCATGTATTCCCAAATTTACCATCATAAAAGAAGTCTAATTAACGTTGCTGAATTTCTATTAAGGACCAAACCATAAATAGATGTGATGATTTGGGGATGAATAATATACACTGTCTTGCCTCTCAGAGAGTTCATGGAAGGGTAGGAGCAACTAACATTTGGGCACATAATCTTATGCAATGTGGCAGTTACTATAACAAAAATAGGTAAAGAATAATAGGATAATATATAATTAATTTTTAGTAGAAGATGAAAAACTGCAAATATTTCTGAAATCACTGCATATATATGAAAACCCACATATATGTGAAAAACTACGTATATATGTTATAAAGACATATATATATACTCATATATATAAGTATTATTAAAGGAAATACGAGACGGAACCTGTTATTAGGAGTATATATTTTATATAGAGAGAGAGAGAGAAAAAATATATACATATACTCATTTATTCATTTTAAGCATGCTTGCAAGTCAGGTCACTATATTTTCATCGTAAAGAAATCATTGTATAATTACTTGATTCAAATGTTCAGTTGAAAATCAAACCAAGTAAAGTTTGATAAAACCCAGAAAGTAATCTAAGTCTTTTATATTGGGGTCATCTCTGACACCTTCATTGCATTCAAGAAATATGATATTCCCTAACATTATAAACAATGATTTTGAACAAAGTTAACATTGAAAACTTCATAACTCATTATTTCTGTCATCTCTATACATTATCATTCATAAAAGTTAGTCTCTGAAACCAGAAATGCTATTGTCTTATGCTTTACATAACGGACTATTATTATCTGAAATTAGAAATAGTCTAGCAATAAATATATGAAGACATTTGCTACTGATTACTTTAGGCAGACGTTTTGCTTAAGATATATTTATATTTGTCGTTATAAAGTTTAACTTCTGTACATTCCAGAACCTCTACATTACATGATGTTCTCATTTATGAGCTATCTCATGGAAAGTATTCCATTTTTTCAATGAAAGAAATGAGATGCCTTTCTCCAATCATTGTTACATTGTGAAGGTTTTTATATTTTCCCTTTTCAGCTTCCCACATTGCATGTCATTATAACAACGACATTATAAACTAAACTAAGTGA
>NW_012103588.1:2610884-2611433 GCF_000951045.1 Mandrillus leucophaeus
TTAAATACCAATATTCAAACCCTCATAAATTATTATAAACACAAAAATGTATATAATATGTATGTGCAAAATTAAATTTTTGTGAACTAGGTATATGTGGATATTAGAATTCAAATTGTATTTCATGCAATAGCTTACAAGGGCTACTTGCTTGTTAATAAAGGTAACGAAAAAGAGCAGCATATTTTTCAAACAATTGCTTGGAGATCAAACAAAGTCAAGGTAAATCTCAATTCAGCCTTCAGTCTCAAGTAAATCTCTTGATTAAAGAGCATAATGACATAAAATCTATTTTAATTCTTAAACCAATAACGAGATTGATTTTTTGGTTGTATTGAGGCAGCAGTTCTACATTGAAAATATTGTGACCTGAGGTAGTATCACGTTGTGTAACGCTTCTGTGAACAAAGGTTTAAAGATATTCTAAATCTCTTCTTTAAAATCAAATATAAGTGGTGATAATTAATTGAAGTTATTGCCTTAACTTCTCACCTGTTTTTGTTTTCATTTTATTCTTTTTTTTTTTTTTTTTTTTTTTTTTTTTTTTTT
>NW_012103588.1:2612573-2615765 GCF_000951045.1 Mandrillus leucophaeus
TATTCGGTATGTCGTTAACTCTAGACAAAGACATACGGATACTTCAAGTTTAAAGATTTTTTTTGTAAATAGGCATTTTGCCAAATTTTATCAAGGCATTTATTGAGTTAAAGAATGCATCAAGTATTTTCAAGAGCACCTGACATACAGCAAATGTTCAGCACGTTAGCTCCCATTACTATCACTATTACTAAGTAGTGAAGCAACGATTAGAATCTGTTCTGTCTGACACCAGTGCACATCACACATCATAGGGTGTTAATTAGCAGTGCTTTGGAGTTGAGGTTATAAGTCATCTACAAAGAACAATGAATATCTGCACACAGGAGACTGGAGAGAAAAAAATAAAAAATAAAAATAAGTCTATTTCATGTATTCCCAAATTTACCATCATAAAAGAAGTCTAATTAACGTTGCTGAATTTCTATTAAGGACCAAACCATAAATAGATGTGATGATTTGGGGATGAATAATATACACTGTCTTGCCTCTCAGAGAGTTCATGGAAGGGTAGGAGCAACTAACATTTGGGCACATAATCTTATGCAATGTGGCAGTTACTATAACAAAAATAGGTAAAGAATAATAGGATAATATATAATTAATTTTTAGTAGAAGATGAAAAACTGCAAATATTTCTGAAATCACTGCATATATATGAAAACCCACATATATGTGAAAAACTACGTATATATGTTATAAAGACATATATATATACTCATATATATAAGTATTATTAAAGGAAATACGAGACGGAACCTGTTATTAGGAGTATATATTTTATATAGAGAGAGAGAGAGAAAAAATATATACATATACTCATTTATTCATTTTAAGCATGCTTGCAAGTCAGGTCACTATATTTTCATCGTAAAGAAATCATTGTATAATTACTTGATTCAAATGTTCAGTTGAAAATCAAACCAAGTAAAGTTTGATAAAACCCAGAAAGTAATCTAAGTCTTTTATATTGGGGTCATCTCTGACACCTTCATTGCATTCAAGAAATATGATATTCCCTAACATTATAAACAATGATTTTGAACAAAGTTAACATTGAAAACTTCATAACTCATTATTTCTGTCATCTCTATACATTATCATTCATAAAAGTTAGTCTCTGAAACCAGAAATGCTATTGTCTTATGCTTTACATAACGGACTATTATTATCTGAAATTAGAAATAGTCTAGCAATAAATATATGAAGACATTTGCTACTGATTACTTTAGGCAGACGTTTTGCTTAAGATATATTTATATTTGTCGTTATAAAGTTTAACTTCTGTACATTCCAGAACCTCTACATTACATGATGTTCTCATTTATGAGCTATCTCATGGAAAGTATTCCATTTTTTCAATGAAAGAAATGAGATGCCTTTCTCCAATCATTGTTACATTGTGAAGGTTTTTATATTTTCCCTTTTCAGCTTCCCACATTGCATGTCATTATAACAACGACATTATAAACTAAACTAAGTGATTGCATTGGAAAATATGGGGCTTGAGAAGGAATAGTCTTCCATGCAATATTTTTTTTCTCTGCAGAATAAAATATCTAATTTGCTCCCGACTCAGTGCTTGAAATAACGGACATAATATTTTCTGAAATCACAAACAGTAAAGTGACAAGAAAAAAGAAATTTAGAATATCATTTTAAATAATAAAACAGTCAATACTGCAAAAAGGTAAAAGAGGCAAAGTAAACTCAAATGTTTGGAGACTGCATCGCCCAGACCCACCACCATTTACCAAATAAGGTGTGTTCCATTGGCCCTCTAGTGGTGATGTGTTAGAATCATAGATTCTTCCACTCAAAGGGTAAAAAAAGCTGTCTTCTTTCAGAAGTACTAAAGTGAAACATGTTCCTGTAAATGCCATATTCTAGGAATATATTTTTAAATCTCCGTGTGGGATGTAAGTAGAGAAATTTTCCTCAGCCAATGTGGGGTTTCTTCTTGTACCCCTCAATAAAAGCTATGTCAAGTGAAGATGACAAATTGGGATACCACATGGTACATCATAATAACGCAGTACTTTTGCCACATTAAGTTTTGCAAAAGGTTGCAAATGAGTCATAGCACAAAGTTCTGCAAGCCCTGAAACGTCTCTCTCCATTGCACCGTAATTCTTTTCAGCAAGCCCCCTCTTACCGGAGCCCCGGCATTGTCTTCAAAAGGGAGTGCTCCATTGTTATAATGTTTCTGTGATGGACAGAAAAGCCTGCGATTTCAGACTGAAGAGCAAGTGCAGTTACCTCCAGCATTGTCATCCTCTTAGCAAACCTTCCTGATGTTTCTGGACAGATAATCCTCCTGAGAAAACCCCCTTAATATTGAAGGTGTTACAAATAATACATTTTATACCATCCACTAGACCTTATTTGATTCTTGGCCATAACAAACAGCGGTCTTTTTAAGGAGGAGGATGTCACAGCTCCTCTGGCACTGAGGTGAGTCTAGGACTCATTTTCATAACTTAATGACAAATATCCAAAAATGAATCAGCAGCTCTCTCCCCTTGAGTTTCTTTTTCCTTCCTTTCTTTTTTTCCCCCTTTTCTTTTTATTTATTTATTTATTTATTTATTTATTTATTTTTGAAATAGGGTCTAACTCTGCTGCTCAGGCTACAGTGCAGTGGTGCAATCAGGACTCACTACAACTTCAACCTCCCAGGCCCAAGGGATACTCCCGCCTCAGCCTCCCAAATAGCCTGAACTACAGGCACATGCCACCACACCTAGCAAAAAAAAAAAAAAAGCAAAAAATTTGTAGAAATGGGATCTCCCTATGTTGCCCAGGCTGGTCTTGGACTCCTGGGCTCAAGTGATCCTCCTGCCTTGGCCTCCCAAAGTGCTGCGATCACAGTTGTGAGCCACTGCACCTACAGCTCCACCCATTTAAAAAACAAAACAAAACAAAATCAAAAATTTTTGCTACAGTAGAAGTAATCTATATTTGTGTAATAACTGAAAACAATATTTTAACAATTCAACCTCTGACTAAAGTATGGTTTCAGAGCTCTGGGATCAGTGCTGTCTATGAGAAATGGGAAATTAGACAGTATGTGTACTTATTCACTCCACAATATTCTGTTGCAAAAACCATGGCAGTTAGTGGGGACAGCATTGACTCAAAATGAACAAGTTAGTTGGAAGGAAGGAAGGAAGGAAGGAAGGAAGGAAGGAA
>NW_012103588.1:2615815-2625588 GCF_000951045.1 Mandrillus leucophaeus
AGGGAGGGAGGGAGGGAGGGAAGGAGGGAGGGAGGAAAAGAGGGAGGGAGGGAAGGAGGGAGGGAAAAGGAAAGGGAGAAACATGAGACGGATAACAAAAAAGAAGGAAGGAGGGAGAAAGAAAAGAGTCAATGTGTCCTGTTTACATGAAAACCTTTTAGAGCAAAATAATTCTTCAAGGCAAGCAGAGATAAAACAGATCACTTTTCAGTAATTTACTTGGAGTTGCTAAGATCTTTATTTTTCTTTTTTTCTTTTCTTTTCTGAAGGAGAATATCCAGGTTGATAATCAGGATTAAAGTACCATGATATTGTAAAAGTCAAATACACAATTAGATGAATCTTTTGCAACCAAAATTTATTTTATTGTGTACAGTTAAGAGTTGTGATACTTATTGTACTTCACTGTAAAAACAAAGAAATATCACACTTAACACCTGCAGGTAGAGACAAGTTATGTTCATGTTAATTTCACGGCAGTAACATAGCATCTTTTTCAGTTTCACTTAAGATTCCGCTTGTCAGAATTCATTTGCCCCTACCTATTTTAATGCCTAGAATGGTGTTAAAGAATATTAGTTCTCTAATTTTCACTTAGTTTTATAATATTTAATGCTCTTTTGACTTATGAATATTTCTTTAAATAAAAAAGTATACCTATATTTGCAGTGTATATATTCATAAACGTATATGCTATTATATGCATGCATTATACTTATATGTATATACATTTGCATACACACACACACATTTCTATGTATTTGAATCTTGACCATATATTAGATACCTGAGTTTTTCTCAGTATAAACTTTAGGATACATTCTAGAAATGTTATTAAGAATGAAGAAAGAAGATTGAAAGAGAGAAAACGCGTTCTATTCCAAAACTAAATAATATTACGTTGGCATACATTGACTTTCAATGGCGAAAACCTCAATTACTTTTGTGCCAACCTAAAAATGCAGAAAATTTTTGTCTAATGTAATATTATTATACAATGGAAAATTATTTTAACAGTTAAAAATACTTGGTAAGGTCATCAATGCCATGCATACAGTTGGGGCTACAATAAAACACACCCATATTAATGCACATAAATGCTGAAAGGGGAAACCATGCATTATTTTAGGTGTAAAATTTTAAGTTATAGATTTCTATCTAACTTTTTAGGCCTCCTGAGTTCTGATCCTTCAAGGATGCCTTATAGATTAGTAGTTAACACCATCAAAGATGGAGCAAACAGACTAACCTAAATAGAATCCTGGCTCTGTTACTTAGTACCTGTGTGCCTTTAATTCAGATATGTCTAGTCTCTGAATCCGTTTTCCTGTTTGTAAAATACTACATAACTCTACATTTATTCAAAGGATTAGAAGAGACAGACTATGCCAAGTGCTTCTGCACAGAAAGTTTTACATTTTAAGAGCTAGGTAGATGGTGTTGAATTATCATCATTATTATTATTATTATTACATAAGAAAAATGAATCTGGCAATAAGATTATTTGGGGCAAAGATGGGAGTAGGGAAATTATAAGTTAGGGAAAAGGAGGGCAGGCTGGTTACTTATCTTGTGAAGAAGTGATATACTTTAAGGAATTGAATTCATTGAGTAGTTTCTAAGTTCTCCATTTTAATTGGGGTTTTTGGTCACTGACTCTGTGATTGTTACTTGGTTCATCTGAATTTTATTTTTAAAAGTCTCTTTATCATGAGAGAGGAAAAATGTAGGTAAAACGATTGATAAAACACTCAAACATTGTGTGCTGTTTTATGTACTCAAACAAAAGTGTTAAGTGTATACTTCAAGAATAAATTATAATTACCAGTTTTTAGAATAAAGAAAGCCTTTTGTTGTAGAGTGGTTCTGCCTAAATGATACAAAGGACTCAGTAATCTCACTGCTACTACATCTTTTAGCTCTATCAACCTGCTATTTGATACAAAGTTAGAACTGATTTTTAAATATTTCTAAATTCCTCCACTTCATTTTTGACTTCAGAATATTTCTTTAAAAAAAGATATACATATATTTGCAGTATATATTCATAATTGTATATGCTATTATATGCATACAGTATACATATATGTATATACATTTGCAAGCACACACACATTCCTCCACTTCATAGGTCAGAGTTACCCTAAAATGAGCAGTATTGTATGCTGATTTCGTTAGTCATAAGGAAGCAACTAAACAAAAATTTGAAATTCTGCAACCTGAATTCACAATCACCACTCCCTGCTTTTCTATTGTCTTAATAATCATATGAGATTCAGAAATTAAGATGGAACACTCTAGTCTAAACTGCACGAAGTCGAATGCACTTAAAAATCTTATAACAATTTCCAAGGTGACATGGTTTACTTTGAATGTGCTACATACGTATTGAAAGCAAAACTTGGACTTTAAGAGAACTATCAGGTTTGGGGTAAAGAAATAAATTCCAAGGCTTAAGTCCACAACCTAAAGGTCAAAAGATACATGATGTGGATGTATATGACACTGCTTTACATTGAAATAATTATGCAGGGATATTAACTTCATAGTGATTTAAAAAAACTAAAATTATATTCAAACAGGTATTTCAGATTACAATGTTAATGTGAAACAGCAGAAGGTCACTGGTCTCATCTAAGGTGTTATCTGATCTTGTTGTCTCTTGACTGAGACAATTAAGGACACAAAGAGTGAGGCTGGAGCGAAAGTTTAATAAGTGAAAGAAAAAAGCTTTCCTCAGCAGAGAGGTGAACCCAGTGGGTTGCTGTTTTTACAGTTGAATCCAAAAGCTTTTATGAGAAACTCCTCTCATCTCTATAGCTGTTTGAGTAACTTCTCTTATCCATAAAGCTGTCTGCATAAGTCCCCCTTGCCTACGAGGTTATGGGTATGTCTCTAGGCAGGCACAATGTGCGCTTCTTTTGTTTGTATAACTGTGGGTTTGTTTTAGGTAAGCCCCTCTCCTCCCTGTGCAAGTTCCCATCGTGTACATGTCTGAGAAGGGGAGGAAACTTTTCCTGGTTGCCTGCCAATTACATACAGAACAAAAGGCTTCTGTGTTGGACCATGCCTGCCTTGCCTGCTTATCTGTGCAGGTGCAGCCCGAGTTTTCCCCAGGCTGCTCTATTTTTGCTGGTAGCTGTGATTTTTCAGGCAGGGTGCTTCTCTGAGGACCAGCCTTAACTGTTTACCTAACTGATGTTTATCCTTTTCTTCTCTATCAAATTGATGGTTTGCCAAAGAGTTCTGCAGAAACTAGCTCTAAGTTACATGATAGAATTTTATAAGTGAATGTTGCTTTTAAGAGGTTAATTAATGTATTTTTATTTGTTGAGTTCCTGTGAAAATGTTACTTTTATGTCTATTTATTACCCTTTTTTCTAACTATAATTTATGTTTCTCTAATCCTTTGGTAATAATAATTACTTTTTTGCATGAGTACAAGAAATACTACATTAGAAAAAGACAAACACAAGCCATGTCATCTATAGACAGAAATTTTGCTTCATTTGTTTTATTTGCATGTTAGCAAACAAAAATGGGGAAGGGAAAAATATTGAAAGTTGTGCTTATTAAAATTTTTTTATTACAATAATTGTTTCAGAGTCCTCTTGTTCAATATTCTTGGCTACAAATTCGTACCTTTTATTTCATTACTCTTCATTTGATAATATTATTAAACATTTTCTGCTTAAGCTTTTAACATTTGGAAAACACAGAATTTCAACAAATCAAAATTTTAGAAACTTTTTGTTATAAATACTATTTCATTTATATCATCTACTCATTGGGATTGTTTAGGGAAAGCAGAGTACATACAGCTAACGGACATATTTGGTAATTGCATACTGAGAACTTTCTTCTGAAACAACAGCTTGCAATTTTAATGCCCTTTCCTTTAATACATAGCAATGAAAGGGAATCTGAGTTAGATTATATAAATAAGTTTATGAAAGCCCACCAAACTCTGGAGAAAAAACACATCACTACTGGCTCTATGAGTGAACTTTCAGATCGAGAACATCATACTCAATGTGAGTATCTTTTAAAGCTTTCTCTGTAACTTTTCTTCAATTAGTTATTAAACATTTGACACCAGAAATATTAATATATGCAAGCTGTCCACAGGAGTTCCTGTGTCTATAGAGGAAATAAACATGTAAACAGGCACAGAATGTAGCATGTTTTAATAGTGTATAGACAAATCACTTTAGTGACCCATAAAAGGAAATAACTAACTTGAAAGCCTGAGCAAACTCATCCATCATACATACATAAATAATCCATATGTATGTCCATATGGTTACAATTACTGCCTATTGATTCACTGCTTCCAAATATTTATCTTTAGCCAAGACTCTTAGTGAGTTCAGGGTTCAAATATTTACTTATATACTTGCATTCCCATGTAGATGTCCCCTGGGCAAAACTCAAATTATTCTGAAGTTTTTCTGTACAAGGCAAGAAGACTTATTTATTGGCTGAAATAGAAAAAAAAAAAAAAAAAGATAACTTTTATAGTTGTTCTATAAAACACATGAGCTATCCATGGTCTCCGTCCTGGTTTCAAACGGAGGATATTCCTTGTCTGGGCTTTTGTACTCAAGATGGGCACTGGGCAAAGGACAGATAGTGATGACCTTCTTATGCTAGGACTTGGGTACTTGGGGATCAAAGTGTATTTTGGATTTGTTCTTACAGAAGAAAAGGAGACCTGAGCAGTAGATTTGATATCAGAGCATAATCTGAGGGAGCAACCCATCTTATGTATTATTCTCACCCCTTGGTTGGGACTCAGGGTTCCTTTGTGTACTCATGGTCATCAACTCCAGGTCCTGACTATCAGAGTACACCTGTCTTTCCTGGATCCTTCTCCCTAGAAAATATCTTCTAAGTGGGAGCTTATTTTTCATTGACTTATTTCCACTTAAAACCCAGTCTAGGGAGTGAAAATCAATATTTTATTGGTCCAACTATTTTTATCTGATTTAGAGTGACAGGTAATTTAAGGTTAAAAATATGTTTCTCTGACCAGATCAAGCTATTTGTCTCCAATTCACAAAATGTTTCATCATAAAAATTCTATCTGAACATTAAATATTATCATGATCCTCCTGTGCTTTAAGCATATTTTTCTTCTTTTTATATCTTTGCATTTTCGAAAGAAATATATCCTTATTTTGAAAAATTCATTCATTTCAAATTTTTCTAATTTCCCGTCTCTTATAGTCCTTCTTCCATCTTCCATTTTAAAGAGACCTCTGATTTTCTATAACCTTTAAGTCCGTGAAAGAATTCCAGTTATTACATTAGAAATGTCATCATTTATGCAAACAAATCAGAACTGCTGGTAATATCTAGCAAGTGTGCAAAATTACCTTACATAGAGCAAGAAATATCTAAGAGATAAATTTTTTGGAACGAGATGGTGGAGAATAGAGTTCAGGCTTGGAAAATTGGAGAACCGACTTTTACAGATCCTGGGGGAAAATGACCAAAGGAAGCTTGGAGATGAATATTCTAGCTTTAAAGAATAACCTGGAGACAGAACGTATGAATGATAGCAATTGAATTCATGACATGGAGTTAGAAATGGGAGAAGTGGAAGGACATACTACCTACTTTATGCTTTGGATACTTAGACCACTTTTTGTTTCCTTCAACTTTTATTAAGTTTGTGGGTACATGTGCAGGATATGCAGGTATGTTACATAGATAACTGTTGACCTTGGTGGTTTGCTGCACAGATCAACCCAATACCTACATATTAAGCCCAGTATCCTTTAGCTATTCTTCCTGATGCTCTCCTTCCCCCAACTCCACCCCTGACAGGCCCCAGTGTGTGTTATTCCCACCCATGTGTGCATGTATTCTCATTGTTCAGCTCTCACTTAGAAGTGAGAACATGTGGTGTTTGGTTTTCTATTCCTGTGTCAGTTCGCTAAGGATAATGGCTTCTAGCTCCATCCATGTCCCCACAAAGGACATGATTTCCTTCCTTTTTATGCTGCACGGTATTTCATAGTGTACATGTACCACATTTTCTTTACCCAGTCTATCATTGATGGACATTTGGGTTGATTCCATGTCTTTGTTATTGTGAATCATGCTGCAATGAACATATGCGTGCATATATTTTTATAATAGAATGATTTATATTCCTTTGGGTATATACCCAGTAATGGAGTTGCTGGGTCAAATGATATTTCTGCCTCTAGATCTTTGGGGATCTGCAACACTGCCTTCCACAATGGTCTATCTAATTTACACTCCCATAAACAGTGTAAAAGCAATCCTTTTTCTCTGCAACCTTGCCAGCATCTGTTGTTTCTGGAGTTTTTAATAATTGTCGTTCTATTGGGCTGGTACCATTACTTGCTGTTGTCAAAAGGAGTGAGGAGTAGTGATTTGATATACACACTTGCCATCCCAACGCAGTCGTCTGGCAATGCCTGGAGATATTTCTATCTAGGGGATGCTACTGGCATCTGGTGGATAGAGGCCAGGGATGCTACTAAACGTGCTAAAATGCACAGAACAACTCCCACTCCTCACCCTAATGAAGAATCATCTGGCTCAAAATGTCAATCAGGTTTGAGAAACCCTGAAACAGAATGTTATAAAAATATTTATGTTTATTTGTTATTTGCAAGGCTGCGTTTTCCAGTACATTGTCTTATTTTAACCCATGACATCTCAGCAAACTAGATTTTGTCCCCATTTTGCAGATTTTGAAACTGAAGTTGAGAGAGTTCATAGTTGCCCAATTTTCCATGACTCTTAAGGACAGGTGGCAGTCTTGAGGTCTTGAATTTTAAGCGTAAGATTTTATGCAGAGTTGTCTTTCCTTTATCTCAGTATGTGAGTAACTTCTGAAATGTATATCCACATAAATTACACCATACTAATGTAAAGAGTTTTTATCCAAATATACATTTCTAGTAACTAATTGTTTAATTGTAGCATTCATTTTGAAATGAAGAGCTATGTACTATCTTAAAATCTTTATTTTTTTTTCCTCTCCAGTATTTTCTTACCTCCTTTTTTTCTTATTCGGGTGAATGGTCCTTAATTATCTCAACTGCTCTAGACTTATACCTGAGAGACATCCTAAATATCTTGCTTATTTCTACTACTCTTTCCCCTACAATCAATCATCACCAAGGCCTGCCAATTCTATCTCCTAAACATGGCTTACATTGATTACCTCCCTTCTATTCTAGTCATTACTGCCCTGGTTCAAGTATTCATCATCTTCTCTTTGCAACACTCTTGAATTCATTCTTTCACTCAATTACTCTTGTATTTATGTATCCATTTATTCAACAATTATCCCAAACAATTAGTGAGTATACATCCTATGTTCTAGGTTGCTGAGTGGGATAAAATCAAAACACAATTGTTACTCTAAAAGAACATTTAGTACAATGGAAAGAAAAAATAAAAGTCCTGGCAAATAACAATTATAAATGTGTTCATAATGACAAAATAGACTGTTCCAGCTACTAGGAAAGCACATAGGAACACCAACATTAGACTGAAAGCCAGGCCAATGTATCTACAAGAAGCAGTGACTGAAATGAAACCTACAGAATCATTAGGGAAGGCAAAGGATAGGGGGTTGTAGACTGTATTACTGGTTCTAACACTTTCTTCACTGTACTCACACTTTTACCATATGATCTTGCAGTCCCTCCCACAAAAGAAGGAGGACATATTTCCCATCTTTTTTACTCAGAATAGACATGTGTCATTTGGTTTGGCCAATTATTAGGCAGAAGTGATAGTTGTCTAGTTTTGTGACTGGACCTTAAGAGATCTTGCATATTTTCAGATTCCCTCTTGTACCTCTACCATCACCATGGAATTAACATGCCCAGGATAGCCCACTGGCTCTAAGGGGAAGATGAGAGACATTTCCAGCAAAGTCCAGCCTAAATAAGATGACCAGCCAGCTGAATCCCAACTGTGTACATAGACATGACTCACATTTTGTGGTTGTTTGATAAGCAGCAATTGCAAAGCAGAAACTTCTGTGATAGAGGCGGCATTTTAGGCAAATAGAAGAACATGTGTACAGGATTAAATAACACTTGGAAAACTATAGACTCTTCAGATAGATTGGGGCATAAAGTTGGGATATAATGTGAGATTAGCTAGGAATGATGTAGAACAAGTAATACGGGATAGATTATGCCGGTCATTGTATATCACACAAAAGATTTAAGAGTTCTTGAAGGATGGAGGGAAATAAGCAGGGAGCTTTAAGCAAGAGGAGCTGTAAAGAGACGTTCATTTTACAAAAGTCATGATGACTGACTGTAGTATGGAAAATGGGGTGGAGAATGTGATTGAACCTTAGAATGGCCAGTTAGGAGCTGGAAATGCTGAAAAAAAAAAAAAAAAAAAAAGGCCTAAACTAAGGTAGTGGCAATGGGTGTAGAAAGGAGGTAAGAAATTCAAAGAGTGCTATGGAATATATACATATTAATGCTGCTAATCACTTTTGTTGTATGCTCTAGGGATGTGACAAATATGGGTTAGGGAGATCTCAGTCTGTACTTTGACTTAGGCAACTGAATAGACATAACCTTAGTAGTACCATTCACTGGGTTTTGTTCTGTGCTCTTTTTTTGAGGAGATGGGGAAGAAAAATAATCCATATGAAGATATGTTGCATTTCAATTCCTATGAGATACTAAGATGTAGGTATTCAGTACAAAGTTAAAAACTTGGGTCTACTACTTAGAAATAAGGCCTGTTTTAAACTAGATATGTGTCAAATGGTTTAGAGAAACACAAGGAAAGAGTCAAGAAAAGACAGCATCAAAATTTAAGGCAGCAACTGGGACACAAAGGGAGATAAAGCGAACAGGTTTATAAGGAACTGTCAGAAAGAAGGAAAAACAAGATAAAGTGGGACAACAGGATGAACATACAAGGCACACATATAGTGATTATTATGTAGCAGGCACTATTCTAAACACTTTACATACATACACAGATTTAATCATTACCACAGTCTTGTCAAGTAGATATAATGATTATCACCATATTGCAGACTGGAAAGTGAGACACAGAGAGGCTAGGTAATGTTCTTAAGGTCTCACAGCTAATTGATGGTAGACATGGAATTCAGAGCCTGAGTTGAAGCTCTGAATCGCCATCTGGACAAGAGAAGAAACAAGCCTGAGAGAAAGAGTGGCTATCATCATCAGTTGCTGCATGTCAAATAAAGGTCTGAAAGAAGCTCATTGGTTTCAGCAACAAGGAAACATTAATAACATTTGTGAAAATAGTTTTGATGGGGAGATGAAGATAGAAAGACAGGCTTTGGTGGTGCCAACTGATATGGTTTGGCTCTTTGTCACCACCCAAATCTCACGTTGAATTGTAACCCCCAGTGTTGGAGATGGGACATGGTGGGAGGTGATTGGATCATGTGGGTTGTTTCTAATGGTTTAGCACCATCCCCTAGTGCTGTCTCACTGTAGAATTATCAGGAGATCTAGTTGTTTAAAAGTTTGTAGCATCTCTCTAGGCCTCGTGCAGTGGCTCACGCCTGTAAT
Source organism: Mandrillus leucophaeus (assembly GCF_000951045.1). Taxonomy (NCBI): domain Eukaryota; kingdom Metazoa; phylum Chordata; class Mammalia; order Primates; family Cercopithecidae; genus Mandrillus; species Mandrillus leucophaeus. The sequence goes on from NW_012103588.1 coordinate 2,625,385, forward strand.
CCCAGCACTTTGGGAGGTCAAGGCGGGTGGATCAAGAGGTCAGGAGATTGAGACCAGCCTGGCCAACATGGTGAAACCCTGTTTTTACTAAAAATACAAAAATTAGCCGGGAGTAGTGGTGTACACCTGTAGTCCCAGCTACTCAGGAGGCTGAGGCAGGAGAATCACTTGAACCCAGGAGGCAGAGGTTGCAGTGAGCTGAGA
>NW_012103588.1:2625943-2632713 GCF_000951045.1 Mandrillus leucophaeus
TGTCTCTCGCTGGCCGTGTAAATATGTGCCTGCTTCCCCTTTGCCTTCTTCCATGATTGTAAGTTTCCTGAGGCCTTCCCAGCCATACCTCTTGTATAGCATGCAGAACATGAGTCAGTTTAACCTCTTTTCTTTATAAATTGCCCAGTCTCAGATAATTGTTTAGAGCAGTGTAAGAACAGATTGAGATTTTCCATGGCAACTTTCCTGACTTGGGGTCTCCCAGCTCTTCTATTCAGTTTGGCATTTTCCAGAACCAGGCGTTGAAACCATATTTAGGATGCAAGATGTTTCTCAGGGATCCACTGTGAAAGGAAGATGGAAGAACTAGATAGGGGGGAAAAAGGTCAAACCGTGATGCAGACCTGAAAAATTTCAGTCAATCTGACAGGGAGATATAGAGTGATGATTGCTATTAACATTGCTCTATACTTCGTTAAAATGGCTTGGGTTTATAACCACTCTTGGCTGTCACCAGATGTGAGTTGCTCCAGGAATGGTGTCACCATGAATGAAGGAAGATGTTGTAGCTGAAGCAAATCTTTAAAAAGCAAACAGCTGGAAACCATCTGCTGACTAAAATACCTGCAGAAATCCTTTGAGGGGGAATGGCATGAAGCCCTTTCATTTCTACCACACCTTGCAACAATTGTTTAAGCTTCTATTTCTTTATATTAAAACTTAGAACTTAAATAATTAAAACTGACTTTTTTTATTTGATTGATAAATAGACATAAGCAACTTTTTGATTATATTTTAATTATTTTCTTGATGTCTGTCTCTTTAATCGGTTGGTAGCATCCTGAGGTTATAGGACCTATATTTTCTCATTTTTTGCATCATCTAACAGAACATATAACTAATAATAAAATGTGTTAATAATTGAATAAGAGGGGCATATGAAATAAGTCTTAAATGATTATTAAAGTTTGCCAGTCAGAGCACCGGGAATAAAGGCAAAATAGTTTTTGTGCTAATTAATTACAGTCACTATTTTCTTTTGTGGTTTTAGGATATATAAAGGAATAGTTTACATTTGTTCACGGCACTGTAAAAGCTTAATCATCTCCCAAGCAGACGTCTCCTCAAAAACAATTGAGAGAATAAGTAAAATATTTTATTATTTTCAGATAACTCATTTAAATGTAAACATTTCAGTATGTAAACCATTTTCAATAGTTATTTTTGAAAAATCTGAATTGCATTTGTAAATTTTATAAGTTTAAATTCAAAGACTGGAAAATAAAGATAATATTTTTTAGAAGTTTTCTAAATAGAAAAACATTTTCTATTTGTAATTAATAAGATGTTATACATTTTTCTGCCTAATTTCTTGTGGGTTTTACTTTATGCTAGGCAATATTTCTATTTCTCTTTTATAAATGGGATAATTTATATATTTTTATAAAAATTAAATTATGTAGCATATTTAAAATACCTTAGGTGTAATGGATTCTAAATTATGTCTCACTATAGTATACCTTAATTATCATTTTATTTAGCAAAGGAATTGCCATTCCATCTTCATATTTTTAGCACCAAACATAGTATTTGACCCAGAACATGCACTAAATAATTGTTAATTTATTTAAAGTAAATAAAAAATCACTAAAATAGGTTCAAAATTATAATAGGAATTTTAAACAATTAGAAATCAAAGAAAAAACTACTCTCACATATATAATGGAAGCATTTAAGACTTCTATTGCATTGTTTTCTTCAAGTATTAGTTCACAAATGATGTTTGTCCATCACCCAAACAAATTTTCATTTTAAAATCTGAATGATGACTCAGAAAGGGAATATGAGATTACTTACTTTTCCCTTTCAGTTGAAAATATAAAGGTGTCCAACTAATTTGTGGTAGACGAAGGGCTGGAAATTTAATCCCCAAATATTAAATTCACAATCACTATTTCCTAGTCAAAAACATTCGTTGTGAGGTTACTATTGATTCTGTCATCCATTCTTCTAGAACTGTAAAGAAAAGAATATAAAATAGATTCCATTGCATAAATCAAGTATTTTTATGCTTTTATATTCGGCACATGTTTATTTGATGGCTCTGCAAGGTGTGAAACAAAGTTCTTTGTTAATGTGATTAATCTTATAAATTAATAACTAGTTTCATAAAGGATCTATTGCTATAATAAAATATAGCCAACTCCTAAAGCTATTCGTTTTACAGTTTACCCAACTGCTTGCCTAAAACACTAACTCTCCTTATCATCCAAAGCCTGCTCAGCCTCCACTGCCAGTGTCGTTTCGTTTAATACAAGGAGACTAGGAGGTTGAAAATTAAGATTTTAGTTCTCACGCCACCTCTAACTTAAGCCACATTACTTGTTTGAGCTCAAAGTCTGTTTGTATATAAGACAAGGGTCTACATATGTGATTTATAAGTTCTATTCAAAAGTTGCATAGAACTGTAGAGTGTTTTTCCTTAACTTACCCTTTCTTTACTGATTTCCTATAGCATTTCATACCTACTGTCCTATTATCTGGTGCTTGGAAAGCAATATATTTAACTTTGTATGGCTTTCTCTTTGTTTATTGTTTGTATACATGTCTTATTTTCTAAACCAAATTGCAAATTCTTCAAGGAAAGTCTTGTACTTAATCTCCACTAGTCTCTCTCTCACTTACAACAATATCTAAAACACATTTGATACTTCTGGGTTTATTTAATAAGGCCATTGCTCAAAAATTTAAACTTAGAAAAAATCAGATGACAATTATTAATGTTATTGTATAAAGGGACCCGTTGCTTTATCAAATAAGTAATATTTGAGAAGTGTACAGAATTGTCAAAACTTTTCATTGATTTCTCCCAGTAAACACATGTGACCAGAGGAGCTTCCTAAACATAGTGTATCAGAAACACATCTCTGCCTTTTCTTTTTAGGAACTGCCTTCTTTCACAACTACTCTCAAAGAAATAAATAATAAAATCTGGCTTACCTGTTCAGAGGTTGCCAACCCCTGCCAGAAGAAAAAAGAAAAAATAAATAAAAAAACAACTGGATGAAATGGCAGTTTGATGGGAAATGCTACGTGAGTGTTCTCTTTTTTGTTTCACCTCTCCTTCCCCTGTCAATTCATCTGGAATAGTTCTTCTCACTCTGAATATATCTTTCTCTCCTATCTTTTCTCTCATCCTTGCACAAGGCTCTGGAAATGATTTTTAATGTGTAATCTGAATGGTGCTCTGGAGCTTATGGTCTTATTCAAGCCTCCTAAGAAGCTTGTGAAATAAATATAGAATTTAGCATCTGAATGTCATACAAAGTAATGAAATTGAACTTTAGAGTGACAGAGCTGAGATGAGAATCCAGGCTGGGTGTAGTGGCTCGTGCCTGTATTCCCAGACTTTGGGAAGCTAAGGTTGGCTGGAGGATCACTTGAGCCCAAGAATTCAAGGTTCAAGGCTGCAGTGAGCTATGCTTGTGCCACTGCATGCTAGCCTGGGTGACAGGGCAAGACTAGTTCCTAAAAAATAAAAAATAATACTATAAAATTAAAAACTCTGACATCCCAAAGAAAATTTCTTGAAGTAACAATGTAAAACAAGAAGCCAAATAATAGTAACATAACCTTTCTTCCCTACTTGCTTCTTTTGAATTGTCTTTAACTTTTTGTTCTTAAATATGTTTCCCATTATACTCGGGTTGTTTAAATATGAGATAATCAATAAGAGATACTAAACATTCTGAGGGTACAAGACATAAGACATAGAGAAATCTTTTAAAAAAGTCATTGTCTTCTATTATGTGAATGAAACAAATATATATTACAATACGAACAATAACTTGATAAAGCATATTTGTAAATTTCATTGATATAAACATTTTCAAACTTGCTAAAATTTAAAGGGAAACTGTATTGAAATGTTGCATCAATTTTACACTCTTTCCTCTATTTTGATAGATTTTCAGGAGTATTGTCTCAGAACTAGTACAAGGGAATGTTGAACTCTCCTTTCTTTCACCATCCTGACCTAGACTTTTTAGAGTATCAGATTTTCCTTTTAAACACTCTACAATTAATCAAGTATAACCAATTTAAATTTGAAGAATGCATGCCAAAATCTTTTCCATAATTTGTGATGCTTTCCTTATAGCCAGTTGAGCTGTGATCTTCAAACTGATTAACTTTGCTTTTTTTTTTCTGCTTGTAAGAGCCTGCAGGTAGGTACTGATCCATTCCAATTAATATCTAATGATGATGAGCTAAAGACAAAATCCTAGTTAACAGCTCCCATCTGTGGTTATGCATAAAATATCTGCTTCTGGCAAGTGACACCATATGCAAATCAAAAAATTGAATCCTGCAGAAGAATCCTGCAAAAGTTACATAATATAGTCACATATGCCTAAAATAGAAATTTTCCCACTTTTACCATATTCCATTTCTGTAATATTCAGGAACCCTATAAATATAGTTAGAAATATATTTTTATTTTTATTTTTATTTTCTAGTATGCTTGTTTTGGCTCTCACATTAAACAATACTTTGCAAAATAAATTTAATTTAATGGATATTAATTTTTAAAAATTGGCATTGCTTTTAATGTCATTATAATATTCTTAAGGCTAGTGGCTATATGCAACTATTATAGTATCCCCCTAGGATCTAATACTTAATATATACTTGCTGCCTTAAGGCCTTCTTCGTATTTGCTGCCAGCAAAACCATCCATCCATATGATTCACTGTTTTCAGACTTAAAAATGAATGTAAGTAATATATTCCATGTGTAGATTTTAAATTCTTGTTATTTCAGAAAGAAAATTGTCTAGTCTCTCTCCCTCAGCAGTTAGTTTCTGGTTGGTATTAGGTTGTTTACATTTTGGTGGCTGTATATCCGTAAAATTAATCTAAGGTTCATTTTAAGGAAGTATCATTCTTAGGGAGCCTTGTCCATGAGAATAAATTATGAAATTAATAATTAACTTGACATTACATGAGCAATTCTTGATGGAATCCAGCGTTCAAAAATAATGTTAGCGTCTTGGAAGGAGTCACTGGGGAAAACTTGCTGTATAAGACTGTGTCACTGTGTGTCTGACATCAGAAAACTGGGCATTTATGGCTTAATAAAACAGCTCTGTTATCAAATAGTAAGTATGCCCTCTTACTTGGAAACTTCTTATTCACTTGGAGACCAGGTAAACTCCAGAAGTTAAAGAAGAAAAGATGGTAAAAAGTGATATCATTTTAGGAATATAAGGATACATCTTATAACTTCTATAGCACTGAATTTTTTTAAGTCAAGTGGGACATAGGAAGAAAAGTTTTCATTATCTTTTGATTGGACAGTACAAATATTTTTTATCATCTCCTGGAAAATTATATGTGTTCCTCACATTTTATTAACTCATAAAGTACACACTTTAACTTTAAACCACTCAGGCTAATCCTTCTCACTTGAGGAATTTAATTATAGAACATTGCCTCGAGTGAGAAAAGTAATTTTGAAGGTGTATTTGCATAGGTGCTGGGCTGTGTCTTTGTTGACCTTTATTTTATTCTTTTTAGATATTCACTGAGTTCAGCTGGGTTCTCTGAGTCTCTGAGGTGTTAGAATACTAGCAATTTGATGATCAGTAAACGGTTATTAGTGGAAAACGTGAGTTTTGAGAAACTTAGGAAAGCTGGGATATTCATCTCTTGGAATAAGGCAAACAATGATGAATCTCTTTTACTGAGAGATTTATTCGTTTATCGGAACTTTGACATGAACAACTCCCACTCCTAAATACACGACTGGGAATAGTAACTTAATTCTTATGGAGGTGAGGACTCTGGATATGACTGATCAAGAGTGAATGAATGGGAGTATTATTCAGCACTAAAAAGAGAGGAGCCATGAGCAGTGGCTCTTGCCTGTAATCCCAACATTTTGGGAGGTAGAGGTGAGTGGATCGCTTGAGCCCAGGAGTTTGAGACCAGCCTGGTCAACATGGTGAAACCTCCATCTCTACAAAAAAAAAATACAAAAATTAGCCAGGTGTGATGGCGTGCCTGTAATCCCAGCGACTCAGGAGGCGGAGGTCGGAGTGAGCCAAGATCCCACCACTGCACTCCAGCCTGGGTGACAGAGTCAGATCCTGTCTCCAGCAAATTAGAAAAAAAAGAGAAAAAAGAAATGAGCTAACAAGCCATGAAAAGACATGGAGGAACCTTTTTAATTTTTTTTTTATTTTCAATTTTTGTGGGTACATAGTAGGTGTACATATTTATGGGGTACAACCTTAAACATATATTACTAAGTGAAAGAAGCCAATAGGAAAAGGATACATACTACATGATTCCAAGTACAGGGCATTCTGGACAAGTTGAAACTGTGGAGAGAGTAAAAAGATCAGTGGTTGCCAGGAGCTGAGGGGAGGGAAGGATGACTAGGCAGACCACAGGGATTTTAGGGCAGTGAAATCATTTTATATGATAACACAATGATGGATACTTGCCATTATACATTTTCCGAAAACCCATAGAACATAAAAACCAGCAATGAATCCTACTGTAAACCATGTACTTTGTGTGGTAATGATGTGTTAATGTAGGTTCTTCAATTGTAACAAATGTAGCACTCTGGCGGGGGATGTTTGCAGTGGGGGAGGTTATGCATGTGTGGGGACAAGAAGTACGAGTATTTGAAAAATTTCTGTACTTTCTGTCCAATATTTCTGTGAACCTAAAACTTCCCTAAAAAGTAAAGTTTGGCCGGGTGCGGTGGCTCACGCCTGTAATCCCAGCACTTTGGGAGGC
>NW_012103588.1:2633793-2636563 GCF_000951045.1 Mandrillus leucophaeus
TGCTTAAAATGATTAGACCCCCAAATGCTAAAGACTCTACTTCTAATGGTATGCAAAATACTGACAGTCCTTGGTGTGAACTGTTTAGAGAATATGCAAAATAAATGCATTTGACACTCCTGATTCACTGCTTTTGAGAGGCAAGGAGCTCAGTGACACTATACATAATACCTTTGACCATATGTGGAGAACCAAGGAACATAATGAAGCTGGTTGGGTGCTCCTAAGTTCAGTGGAAAAAGTGATGAAGGAAAATGACCTCCATAAGCCCCTACTTTAACTGGAGGACCACAATGACTTTTTGGTTCCCCTGGAGTCAAGGTTGAATTATAAAAACAGAGAATCACTGCACCTTAATTAATTTCCAGGCTTGAGTTAGTTTACAGACCCAGAATCCCTTGAATGAAGGGGAGGCCAGGTCCCCTTGAGGAAGGACCCCACTACATTACCTACAATTTATGCAGTGAATCTTTCTCCCATCCATCCCCAAGGAGACCTCCAGCCCTTTACCAGGATAACTGTGCACTAGGGAAAGGGAAATGATCAGGTACTTCTGGTACCACTAGACACTGGCTCTGAGCTGACCTTGACTCCAGGGGAACTAAAATGTCATTGTGTTCCTCCAGTTAAAGTACAGGCTTATGGAGGTCAGGTAATTAATGGAGTTTTAGCTCAGGTCGAACTTACAGTGAGTCCGGCATGTCCCCAGACTCATCCTGTGATTTCCCCAGTGCCAGAATGCATAAGTAGCATAAACATACATAGCAGCTGGCAGAACCCCCACACTGGCTCCCTGACTGGTAGGTGAGGGCTATTATGGTGGGAAAGGCCAAATGGAAGCCATCAGAGCTACCTAGAAAATTAGTAAATCAAAAACAGTATCACATTCCTGGAGGGACTGCAGAGATTAGTGCCACCATCAAGGACTTGAAAGACACAGGGGTGGTGATTCCCACCACATCCCCTTTCATCTCTCCCATTTGGCCTGTGCAGAACACAGACGGATCTTGGAGAATGACAGTGTATTATCCTAAGCTTAACCAAGTGGTGACTCCAATTTCAGCTGCTGTACCAGATGTGGTTTCATTGCTTGAGCAAATTAACACATCTCCTGGTACCCGATACACAGCCATCGACTTGACAAATGCCTTTTTCTCCATTCCTGTCCATAAGGCCCACCAGAAGCAGATGGGAAATAAATCTGACTACAATTCAGAGACCTTCTAACTCAATAAAATTTCTGGGGGTTCAGTGGTGTGGAACCTGTCGAGATATTCCTTCTAAGGTAAAGGATAGGTTGATGCATTTGGCCCCTTCTACAACCAAGAAAGCAGCACATCTAGTGGGCCTATTTGTTTTTCAGAGGCAACACATTCCTCATTTGGGCGTGTTACTCTGGCCCATTTATCTAGTGACTTGAAAGACTGCCAGTTTTGTTTAGGGTCCAGAACAGGAGAAGGCTTTGCAAAAGGTCCAGGCTGCTGTGCAAGCTGCTCTGCCACTTGAGCCCTACGACCCAGGAGATCCAATGGTCCTTTAGGTGTCAGTGGCAGATAAGGATGCCATTTGGAGTCTTTGTTAGCTCCCCACAGATGAATCACAGTGGAGGCCTCTAGGATTTTGGAGCAAGGCCCTGCCATCTTCTGCAGATAACTACTCTCCTTTTGAGAGACAGCTCTTGTCCTGTTACTAGACTTTGGTGAAAACTGAACGTTTGAATATGGGTGAAAACTGAACATTTGAATATGGGTTATAAAGTCACTGTGTGACCTGAATTGCCTATCAGGAACTGGATGCTCTATTACCCAGCTAGCCATAAAGTGGGTCATGCATAGAAACATTTCATCATCAAATGGAAGTGGTATATGCGTGATAGGGCTCAAGCAGGTCCTGAAGGCACAAGTAAGTTACATGAGGAAGTGGCTCAAATGCCCATGGTCTCCACTCCTGCCACCCTGCCTTCTCTCCCCTAGTCCACACTGATGGCCTCATGGGGAGTTCCCTATGATCAGTTAACAGAGGAAGAGAAGACTACAGCCTGGTTCACAGATGATTCTGCACGATATGCAGGGACCACTTGAAAGTGGACAGCTGCAGCTCTACAAGCCTTTTCTAGGACCTCCCTGAAGGACAACAGTGAAAGGAAATCTTACCAGTGGGCAAAACTTCAAGCAGTGCACCTAGCTGTGCACTTTGCATCGAAAGAGAAATGGCCAGATGTGCGATTATATACCGATTCATGGGCTTTAGCAAATGGTTTGGCTGGATGGTCAGAAAACTTGGAAGAAGCATGATTGGAAAATTGGTGACAAGGAAATTTGGGGAAGAGGTATGGGGATTGACCTCTCTAAGTGGTCAAAAACTATGAAGATATTTATATACCATGTGAGTGCTCATCAATGGGTGACCTCAGCAGAGGAGGATTTTAACAATCAAGTGGATAGAATAATGCGTTCTGGACTCAGCATCTTTCCCTAGCCACCCTGCCCCTGCCCAATGGACTCATGAACAAAGTGGCCATGGTGGCAGGGATGGAGGTTATGCATGGGCTCAGCAATATGGACTTCCAGTCACCAAGGCTGACCTGGTTACTGCCACTTCTGAGTGCCCAATTTGCCTGCAGCAGAGACCAACACTGACCCTTCGATATGGCACCAATCCTCGTGGTGATCAGACAGCTACCTGGTGGCAGGTTGATTATATTGGACCTCTTCCATCATGGAAAGGGCAGAGATCTTTCCTCACTGGAATAGGCATTTACTCTGGATAC
>NW_012103588.1:2639048-2641646 GCF_000951045.1 Mandrillus leucophaeus
TACTTTCTGTCCAATATTTCTGTGAACCTAAAACTTCCCTAAAAAGTAAAGTTTGGCCGGGTGCGGTGGCTCACGCCTGTAATCCCAGCACTTTGGGAGGCGGAGGCTGGCAGATCACAAGGTCAGGAGATGGAGACCATCCTGGCTAACACGGTGAAACCCCGTCTCTACCAAAAATACAAAAACTTAGTCTGGCGTGGTGGTGGGCGCCTGTAGTCCCAGCTATTCTGGAGGCTGAGGCAGGAGAATGGCGTGAACCCGGGAGGCGGAGCTTGCAGTGAGCGGAGACCACGCCACTGCACTCCAGCCTGGGCGAGGAGCGAGACTCCGTCTCAAAAAAGAAAATAAATAAATAAATAAATAAAGTTTATTTGAAAGGAAAATAATGAATAAATGAATGTAGTGTTTTAAAAATTTTATAAAAGATACTAGATGAAATAATATACCAGAGAAATTGTTCAGGCAACACTGTAGGCCCATCTACAATGAACCTAAAAAATGAACCTAAAATGAAGCTAAAATCATTTTAATCTAAGTAGACGTGCTACTTTATTGATATTCAATGTCTTATTAAGCTTGGTAGCTCACATTGTGAAGATACTGCCCAGTCGTAGACACCAGTTATTTAGTGCCCAGCTTCCCTACCATGATTAGATCAGCCATTTAGACAAATGTATCTCCTGTCCTTAAGGCCTTGCTTGGCTAAATCAGAGGCCAATAAGAGTCTCTCACTGTCTGTGATGGTTAATATGAGTGTCAACCTGACCAGATTGAAGGATGCAAAGTATTGATCCTGGGTGTGTGTGTGATGGTGTTGTCAAAGGAGATTAACATTTAAGTCAGTGGGCTGGGGAAGGCAGACCCACGGTTAGTCTGGTGGGCACAATCTAATCATCCACCAGTAAATATAAAGAAGGCAGAAAAACATGAAAAGGGAGACTGGCCTAGCCTCCCAGCCTATATCTTTCTCCCATGCTGGATGCTTCCTGCGCTCAAACGCTGGACTCCAGTTTCTTCAGTTTTGAAACTCGAATGGGCTCTCCTTCTCGTCAAGCTTGTGGGAACTTGTGATCATGGAAGTCAATACTTAATAAACTCCATATATATATATGTATATGTGTGTGTGTGTGTGTGTGTGTGTGTGTATGAAACCTATTAGTTCTGTCCCTCTAGAGAACCCTAATTAATATAGATTTTGGTACCAGGAGTGGTTCTAGAGGAACAGAATATTAAGGATGGAGTTCCTTCATTGGTTTTGGGGTTTCTGGAGTTGGCTGCTTAAAATGATTAGACCCCCAAATGCTAAAGACTCTACTTCTAATGGTATGCAAAATACTGACAGTCCTTGGTGTGAACTGTTTAGAGAATATGCAAAATAAATGCATTTGACACTCCTGATTCACTGCTTTTGAGAGGCAAGGAGCTCAGTGACACTATACATAATACCTTTGACCATATGTGGAGAACCAAGGAACATAATGAAGCTGGTTGGGTGCTCCTAAGTTCAGTGGAAAAAGTGATGAAGGAAAATGACCTCCATAAGCCCCTACTTTAACTGGAGGACCACAATGACTTTTTGGTTCCCCTGGAGTCAAGGTTGAATTATAAAAACAGAGAATCACTGCACCTTAATTAATTTCCAGGCTTGAGTTAGTTTACAGACCCAGAATCCCTTGAATGAAGGGGAGGCCAGGTCCCCTTGAGGAAGGACCCCACTACATTACCTACAATTTATGCAGTGAATCTTTCTCCCATCCATCCCCAAGGAGACCTCCAGCCCTTTACCAGGATAACTGTGCACTAGGGAAAGGGAAATGATCAGGTACTTCTGGTACCACTAGACACTGGCTCTGAGCTGACCTTGACTCCAGGGGAACTAAAATGTCATTGTGTTCCTCCAGTTAAAGTACAGGCTTATGGAGGTCAGGTAATTAATGGAGTTTTAGCTCAGGTCGAACTTACAGTGAGTCCGGCATGTCCCCAGACTCATCCTGTGATTTCCCCAGTGCCAGAATGCATAAGTAGCATAAACATACATAGCAGCTGGCAGAACCCCCACACTGGCTCCCTGACTGGTAGGTGAGGGCTATTATGGTGGGAAAGGCCAAATGGAAGCCATCAGAGCTACCTAGAAAATTAGTAAATCAAAAACAGTATCACATTCCTGGAGGGACTGCAGAGATTAGTGCCACCATCAAGGACTTGAAAGACACAGGGGTGGTGATTCCCACCACATCCCCTTTCATCTCTCCCATTTGGCCTGTGCAGAACACAGACGGATCTTGGAGAATGACAGTGTATTATCCTAAGCTTAACCAAGTGGTGACTCCAATTTCAGCTGCTGTACCAGATGTGGTTTCATTGCTTGAGCAAATTAACACATCTCCTGGTACCCGATACACAGCCATCGACTTGACAAATGCCTTTTTCTCCATTCCTGTCCATAAGGCCCACCAGAAGCAGATGGGAAATAAATCTGACTACAATTCAGAGACCTTCTAACTCAATAAAATTTCTGGGGGTTCAGTGGTGTGGAACCTGTCGAGATATTCCTTCTAAGGTAAAGGATAGGTTGATGCATTTGGCCCCTTCTACAAC
>NW_012103588.1:2643841-2749839 GCF_000951045.1 Mandrillus leucophaeus
TCTGACCAAGGCACTTACTTTATGGCTAAAGAAGTGCAGCAGTGGGCTCATGCGCATGGAATTCACTGGTCTTACCATGTTCCCCATTATCCGGAAGAAGCTGGATTGATAGAATCGTGGAATGGTCTTTTGAAGTCACAATTACAATGCCAACTAGGTGACAATACTTTGCAGGACTGGAGCAAAGTTCTCCAGAAGATCCTGTATGCTCTGAATCAGCATCCAATATATGGCACTGTTTCTCCCATAGAAAGAATTCATGGGTCCAGGAATCAGGGGACTGAAGTAGAAGTGGCACCGCTCACATCTCCCCTAGTGATCCACTACCAAAATTTTTGCTTCCTGTTCCCACGACATTATGTTCCGCTGGCCTTGGGGTCTTAGTTCCAGAGAAAGGAATGCTGCCACCAGGAGAAACAACAATGATTCCATTAAACTAGAAGTTAAGATTGTCGCCTGAACACTTTGGGCTCCTCCTACATTTAAGTCAACAGGCTAAGAAGGGAGTTACAGTGTTGGCTGGGGTGATTGACCCAAAGATGAAATCAGTCTATTAAAATGAAATCAGTCTATTAAAATGAAATCAGTCTACTACTCTGTAATGGAAGTAAGGAAGAGTATGCACAGAATACAAGAGATCCATTAGGGCATCTCTTAGTATCACCATGCCCTGTGATTAAGGTCAATGGGAAACTACAATGGCACAATTCAGGCAGGACTACATTTGGTCCAGAACCCTCAGGAATTAAGGTTTGGGTCACTCCCCCAGGAAACAAACAAACGAAACAAACAAACAAACAAAAACACGACCTGCTGAGGTGCTTGCTGAAGGCAAAGGGAATACAGAATGGGTAGTAGAAGAAGGTAGTCATTAATACCAGCTATGATCATACGACTAGCTGCGACCATGTGACCAGCTGCAGCAATGAGGCTTGTAACCGTCATGAATATTTCCTCCTTCTTTGGTTAAAAATATGTTTGTGCATGTATACACTTGTACTAAAACAATTTCTTTATTTTATTTCCTTTTTCTTTATCATGTGACAGATGATTTATTGACTTCATATCAGCATTTAAGTATTGCTAACTTTATGTAATAGTATTTGGGTTGGGGATTGATGCATTTCCAGTTGTACAAAGGATAGTTGTATTATGTTAGGCGTAATTATGACCTTATTATTGTTTTTATTTGAAGATTATGTGTGATCTCAGACTGGCCTAGCCTCCCAGTCTACATCTTTCTCCATACTGGATGCTCCCTGCCCTCAAACATCAGACTCTAAGTTTTTCAGTTTTGAGACTTGGACTGGCTCTTCTTGCTCCTGAAGTTTGCAGACAGCCTATTGTAGGACCTTGTGATGGTATAAGTTAATATTTAATATTTAATAAACTCATATATATGTGTGTGTGTGTGTATATATCCTAGTATGCTAATATATATATGTGTGTGTGTGTTTGTGTGTGTGTTTTACTAGTCAGTTTTACCCTGACTAATACACTCCATAGAAAAGACCTTCGTTTTGAGTGGGTAAACTAGTAAAACACAACTTTAAGAGGCATGGATGACCATCTTCTATCAGACATATGAACCAGAGAGGCTAAGTGGGAAAAATTTAAAAAGGTACACAGAACAAAGATATGAAAACAAAAGTTTATATGGCTTGGCAGTTCCTCATTGTTGCATATTTCTGTGACCTGCCTTTGTCCCCTGTGTTCCCATTAGAAAGCTCTAATCTAAGCCACCTCCACTCTGTTTTTCCCCTTAAGCTAGTTTATGTAGGTCACTGCTAACTACATCCTAAATCTTGACTAAGGTGTTTCTTCTGGTAAGCAGTTAACCGGTTTCATTTTTATGTTTCCTAATGAATTACATTTGCTATTATTAATAAGGAAAGCCTGCAGAGGTGGATGATATTACCTAATTACATTCAAAGTGAGGAATCTATCACTTATTATTAGCAAAAAGAGATTAAATGTGGAAACAAATTTATTATTGTGATTTTTGCTATGCTTACTTTTTTTACTGATAAGTCTATAAATTAAAGGTAAATAGACAATTTATAATTTTAATATTTAATATATAATATGTAAAATACAAAATTTGAAAATTGTGGTCCTAATTAAGATTAATTTTTTTAATCTTATAGTGGGAGAAAAATTGAATATAATTGAAACCAGAAATTCATTATTCAATGGAGTTGACACACCATATCATTTTCATGTATACAAAAATCACCTGAGAAACTTGCTAAGAAAGTGTAGGATGGGATACAAGGTTAACAATTCTGATACTGCTACACATATATATTGGAAGTGAAGAATTAAGTAAATGGGGGGAGAGTGGTGGGAGCCAGGTTTCTCACTGTTGGAGTGAGAATTTAAATTTAAGAAAAAGAGAAGTCTAGAAAGGCCCATGTAATGAAGGATTACAGTTGGAGACATCAATAAAAACTCATGCTCAGATTAACATAGATACAGGTTACTTACGAAAATACTTACAGATATGTGTATATACACAAGAGTAAAATAAACATATATATTTCCTTGTTCTGTCAGCTGAAAGTACTTTAAAAATTGCCCAAGTAGCAACAAACACACCTAGCACAGAGATCTTTTGTCTAATACTATTCTCTGATAAAAAGAAGCATGGATTCTCAGAGAAATTGGTTATTCTAGAACCAGGGTGGGAAAGGTGACCCTGAAGCATCTCGGATCACCAAAAAGTAATAAACTGTTAAAACACACACACACATATTGATGGAGAATGTCAATGGGACATAAGGAATAACAGAAAGAACTCCTAATGGCCAAAGTTGGAATAATTGGAGCAACAGAATAAATAAAGTAATATTGGATAATAATCCAAAGTATAAAATAAATATTCATGAGTCTATACTGATCTAAATAAATGATTGATTTGATTTTTTAAATCCCACAAATAATAAGTAGGTGGGATGGTTAAAAGATACAAACAATAGAAAGAATGAATAAGACCTACTGTTTTATAGCACAAACAGGTGACTATAATCAATAACTTAACTATATATTTTAAAATAATTTAGAGTGTATTTGGGTTGACAGTCCCTTACTGTACCATACTCATTCAAATATGTACTAATAGATTTTCCTATTAACTTACTCTGTCAACACTACCATCATTACCACTACTCTCTATAAAACATCATTCATTTCCCTCAAAGAATTTTATTATACAATTTATCTTCAAAAATGCATAGTGGTTCATTAATGTCCACTGGCTTCATTTTACATGGCTTGTTCAGCTTTCAGTGAGCAATCTGGCTATATCAACGTCTAATCTTGACTTTCCTTTCTATACATGTGTCTCAACCAAGTTTTTAGCATTTTTAACAGCTTTGTACATTACCTCAGTCAAGATTCTGCTACCATTGTTCCATGGAAGGATGTCATCTTGCACAGACAGTACCTCCAATGAATGTTCTGCTCAAGATCTGCCTCCTGAGCGCATGCACTCTCTTTTGTCCGATCACTTTGTTTTGGGTCAGTTCTGACTCACAGACCCTCCCCTGCACATTCCACCATGATTGTAAGTTTCCTGAGGCCTCCACAGCCATATGGAACTGTGAGTCAATTAAACCTCTTTCCTTTATGCATTGCCCATTCTTGGGCAGTTCTTTATTGCAGTGTGAAAATGGACTGCCCAATGCTGGGTAATTCATTGTGGTAGTTTGTTACAGCAGCCTCAGGAAATTAATACATACATCTATCCCTAAAAACTTAAAGGGGATCCTCCATACTCTTCCCCTGTCACCTTGCAACTTTAGAGGATCCAGTAGATGATTCCCAAGCCGTATGGAATGACAGAAAGGTAAGTTATAAGGATCTAAACGTGTGGTCATTTGCCAAACACCCACATTGAATTGTCATGCAAGTAATACTGTGTTATAACACAAGTTATATATAATGTGATATGTACATATAAATATGTTTCGTAAGTTATATATAAAACAAGTTATATATTGAATTATAACACAAGTTATATTGTGTTTTTCCAGTTATATTGTGTTACTTATATTGTGTTAAAATCTGCTGAGATTTGGGGATTTGTAGGTTATAGCAATGAGTGTTAACCTTAATTAGAAAGTGATGTACTTGAAGACGGTTGCTCTCATAACATAAACCTAAAATGTTTGGGACCGGCCTAGCAGTCTGGTAGAAGCAGGCAACAAAGATACTGAAATCTGAGACTAGATAGCTGAAAAATGTGTGTGGTGTGTGCGTGTGTGTGTGTGTGTGTGTGTGTGTGTCCATGTATGTAGGAGACTTTCTTAATGCTCATCCTGTGGAAATTAAAAATTGCTATTGAATAGTAATGACTGTGTAGATCTTATTGTTTTTCCTTCTCTATGTAAAATTGTAGTTTTTCTATACTTGGTCCATCTTTGTTTACTTGGTGGGACCGTTGGGTGTCAAATAAGTCGTTTGTATGTTTTGCTTTGTTTTTAAGTTTATAGGACCCCAAACCAAGAGGAGACAAATCCAAAATGGACAGAAAGCACTTTGGATCATTGGGAGATCCTCGAGTTTGAACTAGATGCAGTGACTGGATGGACCTTCAGGCTGGCAGTTAAGTCAGACCATGTAACTAAGTTTTAACCAATGAAAAGAGAGCAGAAGTTATGTAAGCCTTTTCCAAGTTTGAGTCATAAAAATATTCTTTACGAAATGTGGTTTTCCTTCTTTTCTGTCTGCAGGCCAGATTTCAAGGATCTAATGCAAGACTCCAATGCCCTAAGGAGCTAATTTTCAAATATCCACAACAAACTATTACATGAGTAAGAAATAAAATTTAATTTAGTAAAGCTAGTGATATTTTGAAGTCGTTGGTTCTGGGATGTAGTCTATTGATATAATATACAAAATTTATCAAAATACATTAGCCCAAAATTATCTCATGTATACCTGAAATCTAAAACTATATAATATGAGTTTATTTGTCCTTTGTCTATTAGCTATGATATTTTCAGATGTATACTCTTTAACCCAATAAATATAAGTCCCATGAGGACATCTCCCTCCACAATGTACTCTGGATACTGTCTCTTCTTGTACTTTGCCAGAGAGCTTTCTCCACAATCTGTTCTCTCTCCTATTAATCTCTCTATTTTACTAGACCCTTCCTATTATCATTTAAACGTTTTTATGTCTCCATTATGAAATAAAATCTCTCCCTTTATTACATTTTGCCTCACAGAAACAACTACAACATATTTTTTTAACACATTCATAGCCCAACATATCGAAAGTGTCATCCATTCATTCTGCACCCACATCTTTACTATCTGCTTGTCAATGTATTGCATTCTGACTTATAATTCCACCATTCAAGCAAAAATAACTATTGATAAAGTCAGAAATGACCTTTATCTTGCTAAATATGATGGACTTTTGTTCTAAGTAACTTCAATTTCTTTCATATAATGTTTCTTGTTGGAGTCCTTTTGAAGCACATTTTCAAAATAATTCAAATAAGTCCAATTTATCAATTTTTCTTTCATTACTTGTACTCTGTTGTCATGTTGAGGAACTGTTGCCTAATCCAAGGTCACAAAGGTTTACTCCTCTGTTTCTAATAGTTTTATGGTTTTAGCTCTTGCATTAAAGTATGCAATTCATTTTGAATTAGTATTTGTATATGGTGTGGGATAAAGTTTCAACTTTATTTTTTTCTTGAAGCTATCCAGTTGTCCCAGTATCGTGTGTTGAAAACACATTTCTTTTCCCAGCATTATATTGTTTTGAAAACTTTGTCAAGGGCAACTATAATAAATGTAAATGTTTATTTTGGGACTGTCAATTCGATTTCACTGACCTGTATGTATTTCCTTAAAATAGCATTACAGTCTCTTTCTTGATTACTAAGGCTTTGCAGTAAATTTTAAAATCAGATTATGTAGAGTCCTATAATTTTGTTCTTTTTTTTTTTTTTTAAAAAGATTGTTTTGGCTATTCTTGTTTTTTTTTTTTCATAAATTTTAGAATCAGCTTGTCAATTTCTGAAACTAGACCCTCTGGATCTTGATAGTAATCATGTTGCATCTGTAGATCTATTTGGGGAATATTGCCA
Organism: Mandrillus leucophaeus; assembly: GCF_000951045.1. Taxonomy (NCBI): domain Eukaryota; kingdom Metazoa; phylum Chordata; class Mammalia; order Primates; family Cercopithecidae; genus Mandrillus; species Mandrillus leucophaeus. The sequence continues at coordinate 2,649,948 of NW_012103588.1, forward strand.
TTTAACCAACACTAAGTCTTCTAATCTGGAATATGTTTTTTTTATTTATTTAAGTCTTTATTTTCTTTCAATAATGTTTTATATAGCCTTTACTCTATAAGTTATGTACTTTTTTGTTAAAATTTCCCTAAATAGTTTATTCTTTTTGATGCTATTGAAGATAAAATTTTCTTAATTTCATTTTTAGATAGTAAATTGCTAGTATATCAGAATATAATTTATTTTTGTATATCAATCTTTTATATTGTAGCTTTGATGAATTCATGTATTAATTCTAATTGTCTTTCAGTGGATTACTTAGGATTTTCTACATACAAGATTGCATCATCCGAAAGTAGAAATAGATTTACAATAGATAACTTTTGTTTCTTGCCTAATTACCCTCACTAGAACATTCAGTATAGCTATGTTATGGGAAACAGCATTCATTTTTTCACCAGGAAGTATGATAGAAACTGTAGGATTTTTATAAGTATTTATTATTAAGTTAAGGATGTTTTCTTCTATTCCTAATTTGTTGAGGTTTTTTTTTGTTTTTTGGTTTTTTTTAAACAACACCAGCAACAACAACAACAACAACAACAACAACAACAAAAAACATTAAAAACTGTTGGATTTTGTCAAATGCTTTTTTGCATCTATGGTAATAATCATGTTTTTGTTTTTACTTTATTAATACTTTGTGAAAACTGATTGATTTTTAAAGTATTAAACCAACCATGTAATCCTGGGATAAATCCCAATTGGTCATAATATGTAAAAATGTTTAGATGCTGGTGGATTCAATATTTGCATCTATGTATATAAGTAATAATGGTCTGTAAGTTTTTCCTTGTAATGTATTCTTTCTGGTTTTATTATTGGATTAATACTAACTTCAGAGAATAAAAAGGAATGTGTTTCTTTCTCTTCCATGTTTTGAAAGAGTTTGATAAGGATTTATATTCATTCCTTTTTAAGCTTTTTATAGAATTCACCAGTAAAACAATTAAGTCTTGAGATTTTCTTTGTGGAAAGATTTCAAATTGCTAATTTAATCATTTTATTTATTATATATCTAATCAGCTATCCAATTTCTTCTTGAGTCAGTCATGGTAGTTTGTGTCCTTCTAGGCATTTTCTCATTTCATCTATATTATCTAATTTCTTGGTGTGTAGTTGCTCATAGTATTCTCTTACAAGCCTTTTTATTTCAATAGGATTAGTGATATCTCCTCTTTCCTTCTTGATTTAAGTTACTCGAGTCTTGTCTTTTTTTTTTTTTTCTTGGTCAGTATTGCTCACACTTTGTCAATTTTGTTAATTTTTTTCAAAAAAATTGGTTTCATTTTTATTCTTTATTATTTTTCTATTTTTTAGTTTCTTTATTTTCACTCTAATTTTAAATATTTTATTCAATCTCCTTGCTTTGAATTTAGCTTGTTCTTTACAGTGGATTTTTAAATTTTGAACTCAGCAACATTTGATACTTTGAAGTACTTCATCCTTTACTACATTCTTTCTTAGTGTCCACTACCCGACATTATTCATTTTTTCTGCTTGTAGGGCTTCCTCTTCTAATTCTTCTTTTCTGGTTTATCATCATCTTCTGGACCTTTAAAAGCTGGGAGATGATCTCAAGAGTCAGCCTTACACTCTTTTCTTTCATTTGTGGTGGATGCTGTCATGCACTTCTCAAAAGCATCATGGAAGTACCCTTTCAGTCAGTCACTGGGCATGCTGGTAGCAGATAGCCCTAATCATTGGGACAGTCTACATGTAATGACTGGTCAGCAGAATACTATACAGACGTCAAAACATCCCTTAACTTTGACCGTTCTGAAGATTTGTCTTGGTTTCAGTTTCCCTGTTGGATCATCTGAAGTCTTTGTTGATATTTCACCATAGCCTTTTTTCTCCTGCTGCCCAATCCTGCCTCCTTCTTTTTCATTTATTTTGATCCTATAAACACTTTCTAATAAACTGCCAGTATGTTAATCTCCTCCACAGAGTCTCATTTCCTGAGGAACTCAAAGTTCAGTGCTGTTGCATACTGTCTCCATAGGTAATTTTCATCCATCTTAATAGTTTTTTCCCCCATCTGTATACTGACAATCATTAATATGTATCTCTAGCCCAGATGACCTCGAAACTCCAGAGGATTTACTGCACAGTTGTATACAATGTTCACTTGGATACCTCATAGCAAGCTAAAAATAAACATGCCAAAAATGGAAATGGTGATTTTCTCTCTGAAACCCTGTCTTCCTCTAGCTTTGTTTTAGCGCAACCGTAATATATTATAATAAAATATGTTTGATCCAAATTTTTTTCTTAGCATCTTCTACAAGACTCTCTTAAGACATCCAGCAGAAATACTAAGTAGAAAAGTTGTATGTCTAAAGGCAGGCATTTTTCTATCCATTTTTCATGTATTTACTTCTCACAATAACTTCATAGAGTAGGTTTTATATTTTTTCATTCTTATAGAAAACTACCATACAAAGAAATACATAGGTTTTCTAAGGCCCTAATATCAAAATAAGGATTTGCACATCAGTAAATTCTGTCCTGAAATGCACATGATAATTATTTTATCATACTGCCTCACCGACACGTGCAAGTATTGGTTTGAATTGTGAATGTATTACATTGAAATGGATGAGCAAAAGAAATACTTTGTCATATTTGTTGCTACTGATAAGAACCACAATGGACATAAACATGTTACCTGAGCACAATATCATTTTTTATATCTGTTACGACTTGCTGAAAGGAATATCAGCTCCCAACAACCAAAAATAAAGATCCTTTATCCTAGAGTGTCAAGAGGTTGCCCAAGCTCTTACTATATTCCTTCTTGTTAGTGTGTTTGGAATAATAACATCTGAAATGTAAAATCTATCTATCTGCCTGTTTACCTACCCATGATTCATCCATTTATCCCCACACGTGTCACCAGAGTCAAAGCTCTTAACCATAACTAAGACACTCACTGTCCACCAGATGAACAAGCCAGAAACCAAAGCTCTAGAGTTATCATAGAATGCTCCCTCTCCCTTTCACTCCTCCAATGTAATAAATTATTGTCATATTCTATTATAAATATTCTAAAATGTAGTCCCTTCTCTCTAACTAAAGTGTGAATCTCACCACTACCCCTACATCTACTCATAGGACTCTTCTCGCCACCATCAGTGATGCTAGCTCCTTGTTTATGGACTCCCAAAAGACTTTCTATCTGATCTCCCACTATCTACTTTTGCCTTTCTAATAAATCCTCTTTCAAAAGAGTGGTATTTTTAAAATAGAAATCTGATCATGTCAACTTTCTGATTAAAACTTTTTTGTGGCTTCCCTTTGCTCTTAAGAGAGAGACCTAAATCCGTTAAATGGAGTGTGAGCCTTTATATACTAGTTATCCTTGCCTGTCTTTCCAGTTAGTACTCAGTTACTACCTCCCCATCCAACTTCTTGCGGGTCAATTAGCATGTATTATGGCCCCACGCATCTTAGGACCCTTGTATATGCTGCCTTCGCTTTGCTTAAAACTCCCAATTCCATATCTGAGTTGACTCATATTTCAGATTTCTGCTCAATCAGTACTCTTTCAGGAAGTCATGAGTAACTCGCAAAACTAAAACAATGTTACCTATTACAAATTTTAATAGCACTTAGCCTTTTTTGTTTGTGGCTAGGTTGGCCAATAGTTGACCGCTATACATATTTAAAATTATGGCCTAACCACATATAAGAACATTAGAAACCACCCTTAAATACCTTTGAGACATTTGCCACATTATATTCACAAGCAGCTGAACCTTTCTTAAGCATGTATTTGATTTATTGACCTCAAGTGAGAACACATTTTATTTCAACTATTGCATTTGGCTGGAAGCAAGAGGAAAAGCTGGGCATCTCAAGAAGTATACAGAGATGCCTCTGTTGTTAATCTACTAACCTAAAGCCCAAATCTTTCTCCATTTTAAAAAAGTCTTATTTAAAAAAATCATAAAATATGTCTTATTTTATGATTTTATTTTTAAAAATCATAAAATATGTGAAAAAAATCTTATTTTAAAAAATAAGTCTTATTTTTTAAATAAGCCTTATTTTAAAAAATCATAAAATACGTGGAAAAAAAATTTCAGGCTTTAAAATGATAAGAAAACATATCCAACTTGCACATTGATAACACTGAGATTATTGATAAAAATTATAGAAAAATTGAGTTGTAAGGCATTTCACTTGATACCAGTATCCCTGCCCTGCTATGAGAGGGAGCTATATGGATTGAGGAGATATACAGAGTAGATGCTAAAACTGAGTGAACAGAGTAAGGAATTTGATTGATCTTCATAGAGGAAAAGGAGTCTAATTAGACATCCTAGATCAGGAGCATGATTTAAAAGTCAATATATCAAAAAGTAAGTGTGAAAGGAATAAGAAAATTGGTGAGGCTGGCCATTAGAAACAACCAAGTCAAGACTTCTTCCCTAAAACTGGCTATTTAATGTTATTTGCTGGATAATACTCAAGATCCGGGTCATAATGCTAATGCATGGGAGTAGGTTATATTCAAAGTCTCAGTTGTATCATTCCCACTATGTTGCAAATTCTCCATGCCCCATTCTCCATGTTGCAAATGTGTTCCATACATTTGAGTGAAAGGTGAAGCTTTAAAAGTGGGATTATATCATATTCTCTACTTTCTGAACCATTTGTCTCCCTTGAGGAAAAAAATGTTCCCAAATCCAGGAAAGCAAAAAGGAACACTTTTCATTGATTACCTATACTGTGCCAGAACAATATTGTCACATTTAATCCTTGCAGCAACCCTGATGGAGATGATAATAATCTCTATTTCACAGGTTGGGAAACTAAGGGTCCATAAGGATGAAGTTTTTTTTCTATATCTTGGGAGTTCAGAGTTGAATCCATGTCTCATTCTAATGCCCATTTTCTCCCTTCCGTCCTGAGTTGGTTATCTGTTGCCTTTCAGATCTCTTCACTGCCCCCTCTATGCACATGCAAACTTATTTATCCTTATTTTATGCAATCGAATTCACACTTTGACAAAATGATTTAACAACAAATGCTTGCCTAAGATAAGATATATTTGTTTTAAACAGTTTTGTATCTCCTTGTGACTTCAAAGAGTCAGTAGAATTCTAATTTGCTGAAAGCATTTCAGATTTCAGATGAGCTGTGGATTAGAAAAGCATATTAGAATGATTCGGTTGCCTTGGCAGGAAAAATTCACTTAATTCTTTTTGAAGGTGACTGTCCTGAAAGGAAGTTCTTGTGTCCCATCAGGTTGGGCTTCTCCTCAATGGAGAATCTCCTGAGGACAGGAGAGATTGCAACTTCTCTGCCTATTTCAGGCAACTGGTGACTGTAGGGTAGCCAGGGTTCTTTCTTCACTGACTTCTTGTAAGGGCTTTCGGGGAATGTTTCTACAGTTACAGAGCAGATAGGAATCCCACAAAAAAAATCATCATCATCATCATCACTATCATCTCCGGTATGAGGGCTCAGTTATCTACTTTTCTATAATGCTCTTAAGTTGATTTTGATAGTGATGGCCCATGAATCACATTTTGAGAAACAGTAAATTGGAGACAGTCCTCTGAGTATACACTTGCTGGTAAGAATTCCTCATGTAAAATTTCCTGTATCTCTACATCTTTTTGATCATATTTACCTGAGTTTCTTTCCCTTCTTTTGTCAACTTGTTCACATTATTTTAATTACCAATGTATTATTTGCCATTTCTTTCTGTACACTACATAGTATTTTTTTAATCTCTAATGATACAGCTTTTGAAGACAATGTGGCAGATGAGAGAGTAGAATTTCTTCATTAAAAGAATCATTATGGTCTTGGCAAAGCATATCTTCATGCTATTAATATGAGAGGGTTTGTGAAGTTGGTTTCAGCTGTCATATTAATATGCTATATCAACACTTTCCATCTCCAAAAACTGAAGAACATACATGTTGGTGAAGTAGACACAAAAACAATTCTTTTATTTTTGGTCTGGTTTGACCTACATCAAGATGGTAGATTGAAATGACCCAAAACGTTGAAAGAATACTTTTGCCCAGATAACCGGATGCCACAGTAAATTGAAGTAATTACAGCTCAGTAACAAAGCTGATTGAATAAAATTAGGCCATCTGCCTTCTAAATATAGAGAGGCAAGTTGTTACATTTATTTTATCTTATGTGGATGACTTTTGACTGTATGGTTGAATAGGAGTTAAGCTTCTCTACTGTATTACCTAGGTTCCCAAATAACAACATTACTATATGCGGCATTTTAAGGACTATCTCTGGATAGAGTCTCTCAAAACCGCTGGGCTGTAAGGTCTTTTTTGTTTGTTTGTTTGTTTTTTGTTTGTTTTTTGTTTTTTTTTTTGAGATGGAGTCTTGCTTGTCACCCAGGCTGGAGGCAGTGGCACAACCTTGGCTCACTGCAAGTTCCACCTCCCAGGTTCACGCCATTCTCCTATTCTCCTGTCTCAGCCTCCTGAGTAGCTGGGACTACAGGCGCCTGCCACCACGCCCGGCTAATTTTTGGTATTTTTAGTAGAGACGGGGTTTCACCGTGTTAGTCAGGATGGTCTTGATTTCCTGACCTCGTGATCCACCCGCCGCGGCCTCCCACAGTGCTGGGATTTCAGGCTTGAGCCACCGAGCCTGGCTGGCTGTAAGCACTTAATCTCATTGTTTCAACTATCATAATTTTTAATAACAGGAAGTTTTGCCTGAAGAACACTTACCAGCAAGTGTATACTCAGAGGACTGTCTCTAATTTAGTGTTTCTCAAAATACTGAATTTTTGTAATTTTAATACTTGAAACAATGAGATTAAAATTAGTCTCTCTCTCTCTCCATATATATATGTATGTATACATGTATATATATGTGTATGTATACATACATATATAGAGACTTGAGATATATATGTATATGATTTATTGGCATATGTCCTGGATCTCCAACACACAAAAAAATCACTTTCTGCAAAAACAACTTCCTTTCTGGACTTAATTCTGAGAGGCACCCTTAACTTATCCCATATCCTTAACGACTCACATTCATTTTTTAAACTCAGTTATTAAAATTCTGCTTCCTAATATTTTTCTCATTTCTAGCATCATGACACTGGTCTAGCATCACGACACTGGACCAAGTCTTACCTTCTCCATGATCTTCCACACATATCTCCTACTGGTCTTTTGTCTCCAGTGTCTTCCCTATTCAGCAAATTCTGCCTTTTGCAACCAGATTAATCTTTTTAAACCATAGTCCTCTTCTTGTCACTCAAATTTTCAATGGTTTACCAATGTCTGTAAAATGAATTATTAAGTTTGTCCTTAGGTATTGAAAGCTACTTTTTGTATTCTAATTATATTCCAAAGTTTCTCTTTATGTACTTTTTAATTCTAAAAATAAAAAGTGTTATTTTGAATAGTGGCCTCCTAAAAGGTATGTCAACCTGGAACCTATTAATATGAAGTTATTTGTAAATGGGATCTTTGCAGATGTAATTACGTTAAAGATCTTGAGATGAAGATGTTCTGAATTATGGTGAACTCTACATCCAATGACCAGTGTTCTTATAAATGAAAAGGGGGAAAGACACAGAGGAGACAGCCAAGTGAAGCTAGAGAAAGAGATTGGAGTTACCCAAACCAAGGAATGTCAGGAGTCACCAGAAGCTGGAAGAGGCAAAGAAGGATCCTCTACTAAAGCCTTTGGATGTAGTGTGGCCCTGCTGATGCCTTGATTTAGGACATACAGCCTTCAGAAATGTGAGGGAATAAATGTCCCTTGTTTTAAGTCATCCAATTTGTGGTAATGAGTTGTGACATTCCTAGGAAACCAATACAGTAAGTCAACTTAGCCTTCATGAAGATATGTGTTCTTGCAGATATCCCTTGCTTGACAGGGTTTCTCTTTCTGGATTTCTCACCATATCTTTACACCTACTAAAATGATAGCTAACATTTTGAAGCACATACAGTATAAAAGACACTATTCTGAGCTTTCCCATATATTAACTTTTTAAAGTATTTAACGAGATCTATAAAGTGGATATTATTGTGTCTAAAGATACATAAGCACATTTTCTAGATAAGCTGAAGTTTGGACAGAAGCAATCTTATTCAAGAATTCATGCTCTTATTGACTTCAAAAGTGTCAAGATCAAAGCTCAAAACACACCCACTCTGTGAAGTCTTTCCTGATCACCTGATAGGAAGGGATCTTTATGATTTCCTACAGTTATTCTGGTAAGTACCACTCACAAAAGAGAGAAACAGAGCATAGAATTCCTTACATAGACTTTATTCACTCTCTAGACTGTAAAATACCTAAAAGAAGTGACTGTACCATATATGTGTATACACACACACGCGCACACAAATATATGCACACATACACACATATTTTAAATTTCTTCCACAGAAGCTGGTATAGCATTTTTCTAGGTTTGTAATAAATAAGTCATTAAATGAGGAGGTCTGGTAGAAGACAAATCAAAATGGCCATGTTTAACACAAGTTGAATGGAGGGTGAAACTATTGGTCTGAGGTTATCTAAAAAAAAAAAAGAAAGAAAGAAAAAAGTTTGACCTTAGATCACAGACTCACCAATGTATTTATTCTCTCACCCTTGAGTTTCCTCCTACTTTAACAAACTTAAATACAGAAACACGTTTGAAACTTTTGGATTTAGTAATCTTTGTTAACAATAGTCTCTCTGAAGAAGAAATATAAAATGGTTATATCTGACAAAACTAGGAATATTTTAAGTTTTTTCCCAAAAAATATAACAGATGAAGTGGATGTATTTTTAATATGATTTGTTATTTAATTTTATTTTAAAATGTAAATTTTAAAAAAACACCAAGAAAGTCAATGCTTTGGGAACATCAAATAAAAATGCTTAATTCAATGACTTATTTATTCTGTGTAGGGATGGAAAGGATGACTCACCTCCTTCTTTTCTTTCTAGACTCAATCATCCTTCCTGAACAACAAGTTGTAGGAAAATAGAATTTTTTCAACAAAGATGGGAAACCCAACCAAAGGCATTATTTTGTGAACTCTAGAGAAAGGTTTTCCCAAACTCCAATTCTGAAAGATTATAAAGTTGTATGTATGAGTTTCAAGAGTTAGTCAACACTACACCTATAAAAAAATAAAATAAGCATGATGCTTATTATTTTCTTTGTAGAAATAACACAAAGGAATATTTTAACAAATACAATTTTAGAAACCATTCATAAAGAAGCAGGACTAACAAATCTGAGTGTGTAAGAGAAGCATAAAGTTAATTACTTTCCCCTAATATTTAGTTTCTTCTCACTGAAGAATAAACTGCTTGATTGAAGAGAGGGTGTAACCAAGGAGGAATGAATAGAAGTCTTAAGAAAATGTCTGCATGTCTGAATGCAGCCGATGCTTGTATCAGTTAGAAAAGTTTTCAGTTGCAAGCAATAGAATACTCAGGTAATAATAGTGTAAATACATTTTTATACATAATATGAAATCTGAAGGTCATCAACTACTGGTGCTGGTTCTTCAATCCAGCAATACCCAGAATCAGTAGGATTCTCTTAGCTTTTTCCCATACTTCTTGGAGCTTTAGTCATCTACCTAAAATAGAGCACAGAGCAAAGGAGAAAAAGCTGCTTAATCAGAAAAGCAAAAGGCTTCCAGAAAGCCACATCCAGTTTGCTTTTGTTAACATTTTATTGGTCAGAGCTGTGTCACATGGACACCTCTGAAAAGGAGGCCACAGAGGGTAGAGTTTGGATCATCATCAAAATATACAAAATAGTGTCTACTACAAAAGAACAATAGGAAATGAGAGCAACAGGTTTTACTGAGAATTTTATAATCATATTCTAAGGATGAACTTTCTTGAAAAACACAAGTAGGGGTAAATTTGACAGTATATTTACTTAATTTGAAAGCACTTATGCAGTTAAAGCTTCCTCAATGTGATGATATCTGTAAATGAATTCTGTGTTTTTTGAAATCGCTCTAAGATATTCATGTCCCTGAATTATTTTCAACGAATAGGCCCAAGTATGAATATCATCTTCTTATACTAATTCCCTGACCACATTAATGAAAGTAGCACCCCTACCAATTCATTAGTCTCCTAAACTACTTGTTTATATATTTATTGTCTTTCATCCTGAATAGAGTAAAAGCTTTATGAAGGAATGGACTTTGTTTTGTTTACCACTGTACCCCTTTTACTTAGAGCAGCACCTACCTATAGTCTACGTACTCAATAAATCTTGATATAATGTACAAATACATATGTGTGTATATCTATGTAGATCACTTATATTTCTATCTGTATCAAGATGCATCTGTCAATCATCTATGTTCAGTTTGGGAAGTTTTCCTAAAAAGTTAATAACAACTAGTTACAGAATTTATATCTCATTGCAATAAACTAGTTTGCAACAACTTCAAACTAGCACAATATATCTGATAAAACTAGTTTGTGCAGAGTGACTTTAATATGGAGTTGTATCCATTACTGTCTCTGGACAAAGTGGCACATACGAGCTTGACTTCACGTAAATAAAAATTTAAAATAACATTATGATAAATTTTCCTCATACGTGCAACTTCTTTCAAATATAATGTCATACAACTTCTTTAAAATATGTTTTGTCTTCTTGATAAGCTTACCAGTTACAGTTAGTCAATGACATAGTCTATGGATTAGTGAAAAAAACAAAAAGTTTACCTTTTATAATATATCTGTATTATATATCTATATATTGTTTGTATATCTCAATATATAAAATATATCTCAATATATTATATCTTTGTATAGTATATATCTCTCTCAAATGTGTGTGTGTGTGTATATATATATGTACACACACATTTGAATATAGGACAGAGACTTTGATATGTTTTGTTTACTAACACATGGATAGAGCCTGGCAATAAATAATAAATATTGTTGAATGAAGCATAAATGAGTGGATAAAGGTGGGAATGGGAGAAAATTACTGTAGTGTGAAGCCTGAGTTAATAGGAGCCAGGAGGAAAATAAGCAATCAGTTGTAGGACTGCAGCAGGAACGTTGACTGTAATGCAGCAGCAATGTGCCGGGAAGCCATGACACAGGGGACTTTGGAGTTGGGTCACAAAAAGGAATATTAGGACTGAATAGAATGTTACATGTGTAGAAGCAAGAGGTTGAAAGAATACCTGAACTAAAGCACCGATGGACAGTTGGGTGGACATTTGGAGTTTCAATGTGTTTAAAGAGTGAGATGGAATTGTGCAGTAGGAGGGGCTGGAAAAGGTTCATGTATCCATCAGATTACTTTTGGCTGCGAGGAATAAAACCATAAATGAAATGATATTCCAAAGAACACTGACCTAAGCAATTAGATATTTACTCTGCGTTACACTTATATACCCATAGTAGGGATGAGTAGAGATGAGTCAGCAGCTCAGTGATATAATCAAGGACCCAAGTTCTTTCCACCTCTCCACTTTCCTTGGTCTTTGTATAGATTTCCTCCTAGACCTGGTTCAATCATGACTGCTGAAATCCTAGGTCTCATAATTTTAACATAACTGCATCTAGAGGAAAAAGAGGGATTATTGTTTCTTCCCGTGGGTCTGTCTTAGGTATGGGAAAGCTTTCTCAGAAAAATCTTAAAACACTTCCTCCCACGTGTCATAGACCAGAGCTGTACCATGATTCCTGAGTGGCTTATCTATTTAACAAACATTGAGTGAGCTCATACAATGTGCAAAGCATAGCTCTAGGCACTTTTAATACAGCATTAAACTAAATAAACACTTGCAGTCATGCAGCTTATACTCCAATTGGATAAATTGAAAATACATAAATGAACAAAAAAGTATAATGTCATATTATGACAAATTCTATGAACAAAATCAAAGTAGAGTACAAGATTAAAAAAAAAAAGAATAAATGTAATACCAGGAAGGGATTTTAAGTTGGGTGGATAGATACAGGTGTCAGAGAAGGACTCTTTGAGAGAGGGACTTTTAAGTAAAGACCTTAGTAAAATGGGGGAGGGAGCCATTTGAATATTTGAGGAAAGCTGTTTTTATACAGGGAGAACAACAAGTCCAAAGCCTTAGGACAGGAATGAGCTTGGTATGTCCCAGAAACATTGTGGAAGGCCGAGTGGCTAAAAAAGAATGAGAAAATAGAGTATGTAAGGAGCTGAGGTCAGAAAGTCAGCAAGAAGAAGAGACTGTGAAGGGTCTTACAGGTCTTGGTAAGGATGCTTTATTTTATTCTAAAGGAGATAGGAGGGCATTGCAGAATAGACAGGCATGATCTGATTTACATTTTGAAAAAAAAGTTCGTTCTGCCTGCAGAGAACAGACTGTAGGAGGCAAGTGCGGAAGCAAAGATAAGAGGCTACAGTAGAAGTACAGGTAAAAGAATAGTGTGATTGAAGTAAGATGATACTGATGAAGGTCAGAAGTTCAGGACAGATCTCTGGGTGGCCTTGGACCAATATAGTTCTCATCCCTTTCTCCTTAGTAGTTGTCAAGAAAAACTGTAGAATGTTCCGGGAATGCATCATCCTGAGGTGAGGGGGAACTGGTAGAATAGCCCAGGCTCCGTTCCAGTCCCTGTAATCCTTTATCATAGTGTATCATGCTGCTCTAGAGTATGAAACCAAGAGCAGGATGCTTTCCCGAGTCTCTTAGCTGCAGTGCAAGTGAAGCGCATGTAAATGAGATTCCATCTTTTCTAGGCAACTTTCCCGAACTTTGGGGAACCAGCACATCATCAATCCTAGGCTTCTAATGTAACTTGCTGGATTTTTTTGTAATTAATAAACTTGTTTCACTTAACTTGCTGTATGTGAGTGCTCTGTCGCATCAGACTCATGCAAGTGATAGAGATTGGTCCAACTCAACGTGTACCAGATGAGGTGTCCACAATCCCTTTCCCTCATAGCCCCCAGAAATGATGCCAGTGCACAGTGAACTGCTTCACAGGAAGTTTTTGGGGCTGGGAATAGATTGTCAGAGTAGTGAAAGGACTGACTCCAGCAAAGGGAGTGGACTAACTCTGATGGTCTAAATGAATCATTGATATGGGAGGGATACAGAGTGGACTAACTCTGCTGGTCTAACTGGATCACTGGTATGGGAGGGATGCATACTGGGAAGTCAGGCATAATGTTTGCTACAGAGTATATCAGTATCAGATTATGAGAGAACTTTACCTATGTGCATTGCAACAAACGTTGGTTGAGTAGCTAGTATTTGTGTTGTGGGTTGGTATGTCGAAGAGGCACTGAAATGACGTTTAAGGTTTAGGATGATGATTAGGGCATCCCGTGGAATGTATACCTACGATAGCTGGACCTTCAGCTGTCCCTTTAATAGGGATTTCCAGTGTTCTATCAGGCTGCAGTATCTGGGTAGTTTGATATGTGATACGCCTATAGTAGTTCTCATAGGAATTAGCCTACTCCTTCTTCTTCTTTGATAGAAAATGCACTGCCCTTATCTCATAAAATGATATGTGGGAACTTGTGCTTGTGCATCAGACATTCTATGAGCCTTATACTGAGGCTCTACAGGTGAGAAAGAAAAATCCATACCCCAAATTACTGCATATTTCTGTTAGAATAAATTGCTCAGCCTTTCAGAGTAAAGGAGCAAGATGTAATCAATTTGCCACCATGTAGCTAGTTCATCTCCTTGAGAGATGGTTTTACATCAGAGATTTAGCATTAGTCTGTGTTGCTGGCAGGTTGGCATTTGATGCCAGCATTTGCTAGATTGGGATCAGTGAATGGAAGCCCACGCTACTGGGCCCAGACATAGCTTCCATCACTAACACTACGGCCAGAAGTAGAGGATGGATGGTGTCAAAACTGGGCTGCTTAATGACCAAATCTGAGAAGCAACAGCTGCTTAGCTTATTTTATCAACTTTTTAAATTGTGCCATTTCAATGGAAGATACTGCTCTTTGGAAGGCATCAGCATGTAATAGAAAGATTTTAAACTTTTTGTTCACTATCATATATCCATCCACTCACCTTTAATCCTGGTCCACTTGTTTCTAATATTTCAGTCTTTCCTCTTTCAGTTATGTCCAGCCAGCTGAGCCATTCACCATTGCTCATGAGTGTGACTATAACCTCAGTCGGTTCTCTTTCCACACAAAGTAGAGGGCCACGTGCACCATCCAAAATTTTGCCAATTGGAATGTTTTTCTATTGCTTTTTTCTATCAAAGCCACCCCCGAGTGTCAAACATTTTTAACTTGTAAACACATACTTGGACTATCAATCCATAATCCAAACTGGATATTTTTCTTTCACCTGCATCTGATAATAAAAGTTGCCTCATAAGGCCATATGGGTCACCTGGGGAAGGGCATTATTACAACAGTGGTGAATAAAATGGTAGTCTGGGCTACCCGCTCATGCAGTTTGCTTATAATCTTTTCTTACTTATACTTTATCATGGATGTGTCACTTCCATTCTTCCAATGAATGTACTATTTCTGGGTCTGCTAAATCTTATGACCTGGTAGGTCTGACAAAATGCAGCTCATAACCACTTGTTATCCCATGGTCAGGTTTTCCAACTTTACCAGGGCTCAGTAGCTCTTCAGGAATTGATTTTCAAATAGTATTTAATTGTCAAATAGTATGCAATTGTAGAAGGTATCACCTTACCCCAGAATCCTAAAGGTCGGTTTTGTGATTTTGTTTTTAGGACTTGCCATAAACTCTACAGAGTATTTTTCCCATGTATAATACTATAAATACTCTGCTGGGTCAGGGTCATGTGTCAACTCAAAACTGATAGCCTACCAGACATTGTGCTTTCTTCCTTGTGAAATGTTTCAAACCACTGTACTCCTTAAAAATTTGACGTATTCGCCAGACCTCTGAATTTTCGTTCATTTTATCCTCCCTTCTCTGGAGTGGGTATGTCTTATCAAGGCCCCTAATGAACTAATCACATTTTGCTCCATAGGTCTAATTAACATGATGTCTGTCATCAATAAAATAAGTTTGATGATTTTCAGGATAACCAGATGTCAAGTTCCCTTTGTATCATATTATGACAGAGGATAGAGAATTAACATAGTCCTGGGGCAAGACTCTAACTGTAACTTATTCTCTGTTTCATGCAAATGCCACCTTTTACTTCTTTATTTACAGAGTCCGAAATGAAAATATCCACTAAATCAATAGTCTCATAGGATGTACTTAGTATTCTTCTAATGTGCTCTAACAAAGATACTTTAAGCACAGTACTATATGCAAATTGGACTACTGTTAGTTATGTTTGATAAATTAAATGGAGATATGACTGACAACCAACTTTGCATCTTTTAAATTTTTAAGACTAGTATTTATTTCCACCATCTGTCTGGAAATATAGTATTTTTTTATTTGCTATTTTGGAGGGAGAAAATTTTAGAGTCTTCTAGTTGGCCTTTCCCATTATGATAGCTCTTATCCCAATTACAGGAACTTAATGTTAATGAAGGTTATCCCAATTACCAAATATGTCTATATCAATTATACATAGGGAGAGTTGATAAATAACCACCATTCATACACATGGACTCAATGAATCCATTGGATATGTTTATTGGCCTGAACTCCATTTAGTACTTGACCGACCCTGTATGTCCATACTCAAACAGAAGGGCCATGATTGGTATGTTTAGTAGTTCTTTGAAGGTATGAATATTGCACTTTTCCCGATGCACATTTATCTGAGTAAATGAGTATAGTTACCTTTAGAAATAGTTGGAGAAATTATTACAATGTTTATTTGTCAAAGCAGTGCAAGATCTTCCCTCTTGGCAATCCTGCCTCTCCTTCAGAGAGTAAGGTTTGGTTTGAACTCTGGCTCAGGTATAGAAAGTGGACAATTGCTGTAGGCCACTGTCACACCTGATCTCAGAGAATTGCCACTGAACTTCTGAGTAATGCTTGTGCCTTGTTCATCAGAGAATTCCTTATGATCATCTTAAATTTTAAGTCCCGTGGTCACTCATAATCATCTGGAGGGTCTTTTAGCTGAACATAGTATATGCTGGACAAAGGAGATATATATATATATATATTCTTGCATGCCCACTTCCCCAAGCATTTTAATCCCATCTCCCATCATCTGCTGTGGCAATTCTAGCATTCAGCTTCACTTAATGTAGTCCATCATTTTTTTGTCTACGAGCCATTCTGTTAATGAATTTGCACCATCTTCTGGAGTTCTTTCCAAAGTAGTAAATCCTGTATCTTGGGCAAATATTCCCAAATCACAAACTCTCTTATCAAACTATTTTCCAGTCCCTTTGATTAAACACCTGGAAAATCTAGTCCCACATGTACTCTCTGGCTTTTGCTAGGTCCTTAACCTTCTTTAGGGTATAGTCTTTTTTATGCCTTATCAGCCCCAATAGGTCCTTGCTTGGTTATTCTGTGACTTAACACTAGTAATAGACTAAGTAGCTAAGAAAGGATGTGGAGCCGTATGGTGCTTGGAGGGGAACAGTGCAAATGTCTTCTGTGAAAGAGTCTCTGTATTGCCTCCAGAAGAAGGGAGAGACCTAGACTTTGATAAGGAGAGGTGGACCATTTCTTGAGGCTCAGATACTTTAGGGGAAACTATGGATTCAAACTTCAGCCAGAGTATCAACCCAAATGTCCCTATGTCATGTGTTAGAGCATGTCTTATGGCATCACTCCTCCCCAGCAAGGGCCCTGACTTTTATAGAAGACCTTTTCTGTTAGGGCACTTAAACTTTTTTCTAGCTCAATTATTCTAAAGATTAAGTCTCTAATCCTCAGTTTCTGGTCCTCAGTATTGCATGCCCTCCTTCTACAGGAGATGAGAATTTCCCTGTATGCTACCAAAGAGGCCCTCCAATATTTATATTAGCTTTCAGTTGGTGAATAATTGTTTTCCACTTGTTATTTTCTAAAGTGTCAATTTAGCTTAGCAAGAACCACTCAATTCCATTGACCTTATAATTAACTGCTTTTTTTTTTTTCATGTTTATCAAACCATTGACATAACGCACCAGCCAGTGCATTCTTTCCCACCACTATACACCATTCCAATACACACTAGTGGAAGTTTTAACAACTAGACTGCAATTTTGTACCAGAGTCTATCTGAACCCATCAAATTAAATATTAGGTTCCTATTGCTAGCCAGATGGTGAATAAGCATATTTTCGAAATCCCTATGAATCTCCTGCTTCTTTGGATCATTCCTAGTACCAGTTGTTACTTGTTGAGTTCTTCAGGAAGTAGACTCTGAGATGGAGTGTCTCATGGAGATCAGTAAGCAGTGTTTTGTTATCAACAACTGTATAAGAAAGAGTAATGAAAAAAGCTTAGTCATGAGGAAAATTAAAAAGCATTGCACACCCAGTGACAGCTTCAGATAATACCACAGGGAGCTCTAAAGCTAAGTCTGCCCTTAGAGTTCCCTCAAGTTGAAGCAAAATGATCAGGGATTTATACCCTTTTATTGACTATTCACTGGATGAGGAACCCATGAAAGGGACATGATCTTGACCAAGGTGGTTTTCTACAGCTAAGTCTATTCCTCAGAGTACTGACAGCTGAACACTGTCTTTTTCTCTTCCATCAGAACAAGTCCTTCAATGAGTCACAGTGTTCAAAACAATCTGCAAGGTACTCAACTGGAGATACAAAGATAAATAAGAAATGTTGGGCCTTTTGGGAGGAAGACATATATCATTATGCCAAGTCATAGTGATGAATAAAGAAAACACACATTAAAAGGAATGGCAAAACTGCAATTACGTTTGCACCAGCTTAATATAGTGAAGATTTACTGGTCTCATTTTAATGTATTTCTGACTTGAGATTTTACTTATCATGTGAGCTCTTCTTTATCTCAACACACGACACATTTTACCATGGCACACTCTATCAGTTAGTTATTCTACATCTCGTACCACCAATGCTACAGTGTAAAACTGGAAGAAATAAAACAAGCCAAATACATAACATGTGGCTATATCCTAGTGTTCAGTGAAAATAACTCTACAAAGCAGACATAATGTAATCATGGGTCAATAAGCATAAAATTAAATGGCGAATTGCAATAGTATTTTAGTATAAGACTTCTATGTGAATGGAGAATTGAACTTTATGCACTTGACCTCTAGGACAAAGGATGTGGAGGAGTCATGACCCATGCCTGGGTACCCTCTGTCTGTAATTTCTCTGTAATGGACCTCAAAGTCATTAGAAATGCACAAGTGAAAAGTAACGAGAATGCCTTAGAGATTATTAACCCTGGGTTTACACCCTACTCCTGCAAGAATGGTCATAAATAAAAAATAAAAAATAAAAATAAGAGATGTTAGCATGGATGCAGTGAAAAGGAAACACTTTTATACTGTTGGTGGGAATGTAAACTAGCATAAACAGTATGGTGGTTCCTTAAAGAACTAAAAGTAGATCTATCATTTGATCCAGCAATCCCACCACTGAGTATCTACCCAGAGGAAAAGAAATCGTTCTATGAAAGAGACATTTGCACACACACGTTTTTAGCAGCACAATTCGCAAATACAAAAATATGGAACTAGCCTAAATGCCCATCAACCAACAAGCGGACAAAGAAAATATGGTGTGTGTGTGTGTGAATATATATATATATATACACACACACACACACACATATGCACACATACACCATGGAATACTGCTCAGCCATAAAATGGAATGAAATAATCGCATTTGCAACAACCTGGATGGAGTTGGACACCATTATTCTAAGTGAAGTAAATTAGGAACGGAAAACCAAACATCGTATGTTCTCACAAGTGGGAGCTAAGCTATAAGGAGGCAAAGGCATAAGAATGATATAATGGACTCTAGGGACTTGGCGGGAAAGGTGGGAGGACAGTGAGGGATAAAGGATGACATATTGGGTGCAGTGTACACTGCTCAGTTAAAGGATGCACCAAAATCTCGGAAATCACACGGGAAGAATGTATCCATGTAACCAAACACCACCTGTTCCCCCAAAACTATTGAAATAATAACAGTAATATTAACAAAAATCCTGGGTTTAGTTAATGTATTCAAAGTTAAGGATGTAGGGATGTGTTGTTAATCTTGAACCTGCAGGAACAAGTGGCTAATTTATCTTCCTGTGGAAAGAAGTGAAGTAAAATGTCTATAGTTCTTGGCAAGCTAATGAAAGACCTGAGAAGCAAGCATTTGATTGCTGATGGACTCCTCAGAGCAAAGTAACCTTAAAGAGAAGACCATTGTAGAAGCCAGGAGCAGAGAACTCAGAAATTCCCAGCTGCAGAATAACCAGTTCAAGAGATCCTCTTAAGATAGGCCAATCTAATCCTCGAATTTCTGTGGTGTAAAGAAGTCATTCTAACTTCTGAAGAGAGACCATTTGGCAAAGGCCATCAGCAGAGTGTTGGGAAGGTGGTGCTATCACCAGCGATACAGGAAAGGTGTCTTCAAAAATACTTTAATTCTAATTATTGAGGAAAAGCATTTGGCAGAATAAGAACATTGATAAATCTCCAAACAGTGTAAGGAAAAAGAGGAAAGGGAAACCTGGTAGAGAATGTTCCAAGAAGGATTAAATCATTCTTTAAAATATATTTTTTAAAATTTGAGGGTTTTTAAAAATCAAAACTGATTGAGAATGCATACGCTGCTACATAAAAATCTGTATGTATTAAAAGTGAAAAACTGTAAATAGCTTATAATGGGGATCACCTGATCTGTCCTCCTTCAGGTCATGTCTGCTTTTCTCTGCACGTCAGCTTTCTCATTATTTTCTGCTCTGTCATAACTTCAGTTTTTCTATGGCTTATTTAGGCCTTTTCTCTATGTCATATCTTTTCACTTTAAACTCCCAACATTAAGTAGAAGACATTTAATGTTTTTCTTATTCCAAATGTAATCTTACAAAAGCAAGAATCTGCCAGGCCTGAGTCATCTTTTCAAGTCAGTTCACAGAGATCACTGTGGCTTGGTCAGCTCATAGTGAAGGAACCATTTGTTACATAATTACAGTTTGGGCAGCCAGGGTTGTCACAGACTCACTTACTTTTAGAAGTGAGTGTGGTCAGAGATGGTGTTTCAGCCAATATCTATGTAGCACAGTGGCCAAAGTTTTATATAATGTTCTCAGAACTCTTTGATAGTATCCTCACGCCATCCATACCTTTATTTGTTCATACACAGGACATTGCAGGTAGAAAAACCCATTGACTATATCTTAGAAATAAGTTATTTCTCCAAATTGAGGAAGGTTTATACTGCGTCTGCTCCCTACCCCCTGACATCCTCCACGCCTTTTCTGAAACCCTTTCTAGAATAAGCCTCTGATTAAAGCGCCCCCAAAGTCCCATGGCTATCCACATGGATACTAAGTAATTTTCTTTAGGAAGATTCAGGTCTCACTGCCCTCTAGTGGGAGTGGAAGATGCAGCAGTTTCACTGCTAATAATTGGGGTTGAAGTTTGGATAAATGGGATCCACTTTATTGCTCACAAATAACCGTGTGAGAAAAAGGAAAGAAGAGGGCTTTCGAATAGAAGCATAAAAAGGCAATGTGTATACAAAATCCACAACACTCTGGGAAGAAAAGAAGAACAAGGAGGAAGAAAGGAGAAAAGCCCACATGCCAGGCAGGAGCCACAAGCTTAGAGAACAAACTCGAGTGAAGATGAAGTACAGAAGGTATCAGGCAATGAAGAGTTAGCTGGATGCCCAGAAGCTGTGTAGGAGCCAAGTCCTCATTAGGGGACTGCCTTATCATCATGTGAATAGGGATGTCAAACTCAGCAGTCACTGATTTTCAGTGTTTTCAGACTTCAAACCACCTGCATTCAGGTATGAGTCAGATATAATGTCAAATCCATGCCATTTTTGATTTTCCCTTGGGATACTTCCCTGCAGTATCGCCTCAGGTCTACCAATACCTGGAAAGTAATTAAATGCTTCTCAAAAGCTGGCTTCATGAGCTGTAAGATCAACAGGGACCTCTAGACCTTAAGCAGACAGTTAAAAGGAACTTCCATACCCGTATTTAAGGAATGAAATAAAAGTACTATGACATCTTACCTAAGACAATTGAAAATGGATACTTAGACTTAACAACAAACATTTTTCTTGGAGTAACTCAATTAAGTGTTATTTGTAGCCTGATATGGTTTGGCTGTGTCCCCACCCAAATCTCACCTTGAATTGGAATAAACTCCATGTGTCAAGGGTGGGGTCAAGTGGAGATAATTGAATCATGGGGGTGGATTCCCCATACTTTTCTTGTGGTAGTGAATAAATCTCATGAGATCTGATGGCTTTATAAATGGGCGTTCCCCTGCACATGCTGTCTTGCCTGCCGCCATGTAAGCCATGACTTTGCTCCTCATTCACCTTCCACCATGATTGTGAGACTTCCCCAGCCATGTGGAAATGTGAGTCAGTTAAACCTCTTTCCTGTATAAATTACCCAGTCATAGGTATGTCTTTATTAAAAGTGTGAGAACAGACTAATACCCAGCCCAGACAGCTGGATGTAGGTAGACCTACATGGACCCGATGCAAATTTTAGGCTTATGCCTGTCATTTACACTAGAAATGTATAGAATGTTGAATGGCTTACAAGAGTATATGCATGCTGAGGCATCACTTCAACTGTTATAACCAAGCTAACCCTACCTAAATCAATAAAACATACCTGCCTACCATGGGTCTTTGTGATACATTGATTCTAAGCAGAATAAATTGTGTCAATGGAAGAGTGTAAGCATATTATTATGGGTGATAATCCGGCTGGTTGGTACAAACAGACGACAGATTACATTATATCATCTACCAGGCAATTTCTAGCCTGGGAGTTAATCAAACATTTATGAATAATATGCTAGAAATACATTGTCAGAGAAAAATGATAAGTAGTATCTTCATAGAGCATTCCTAAGAGTTTCCCTGAGGACTCAACAAAAATGACTCTCAATAGTATGTTTCAATATTTTGGTGTTCATATTCCACATGAGTAGTAGGAGGAGGGACTGTGGGAGCTTCACTCAGTGAGAAATCAAACTGTAAAAAGAATCCCAATGAATTTACAGACAAGCCACTGAAGCAGACCACAGTATTCCCCAAAGGGATGAACACTTTATGCCATGAACAAAACATGAGGGAAATATCATTGATGTCAAATGAGAATGTCATTGGCAAAGACAAAATAGCTAAGTCATGAAATACTTTTCCATCACTTTGTTGAAGACTTGGGTATACATTCTATGTTTAGGAAGAAAATCATATGGGATTTGTTATGTTAAATCACTTCCATAAATTTCTGTCTAGAAACTAATTTATTTCCTAGGCTATGTTAGGAGATCCTACAAACGATAGTGAGAAAGTCTTTATGCCAGTGGTTTTTAACGTCAGTGAACATCAGCATCATGAGGAGGGCTTGTTAAAACACAGATGGCTGGACCCCCACCTCTCATGTTTCTGATTCAGTGGTCTGAGTTTGAGCTCCAGAGTTTGCATTTCCAAATTCACGGGTAATGCTAATGGTGCTGATTTGGGAAAACACATTTTGCTAACCATTGCCTTATAGGTCATGCAAAATGTTGGACTTACAATTTTTTTAAACTTATGAGAATGAGGAAGTGGTGTTCATATATATCAAATTGGAAAATGAATAGAAAAGAAATGCTAATGTTGATACTTTTATTTTATTTTATTTTTTGAGATGGAGTTTCTCTTTTTCACCCAGGCTAGAGTGAAGTGGCCCAATCTTGGCTCACTGCAATCTCCACCCCCTGTGTTAAGCGATTCTCCTGCCTCAGCCTCCTGAGTAGCTGGAATTATAGGTGCCTGCCACCACGCCCAGCTAAATTTTGTATTTTTAGTAGAGACGGGGTTTACAGCCGTCTCTAATCTTATAGAAAAGGGAAAGGACTCATATTGATTCTTTATTGTCTAGATTCTTTATATACATTATTTCATTAAATAGCCATACTATTTCTGAGCAAACATAATTTAGTAAACTACACAGTATATCAATAATATGTATAAAGCCAAATTGTTTTCTGGTCCTGTCTTTTTTTCAATTCTCATTTAAAGAAACATTTGTTTTAGAGAAAAAATGTAACTCTTTACTAGATTTTTTTTTCAAAACAGCAAAAGGTGAAAATACTTCATAAGGCCTACCAATAATCTTTCTTTCCCATCTCTCTCCCCTTCAATATCTTTAAGGGCATGAACATCCTACTAAGATTTTTCCTTAAGATTTGAAAGATTGGGGGCTATAAGAACTTCTGGAACCAGACCTAAAGCGTTTGTGTCAGCTAACTGAGAACCTAAGGGGTCTCGCTAAGCTTTCCTTTTGTTCTCAAATTTTGGGTTTGAATTACATTAATCAAGGGAAAAAAAAAAAAAGCCTAGTGACTTGGGCTTAGTTTGTTTCTCAAAGATTCTACTTCAAAGATTGCTATATTTAAAATTTGGCAATATCCTAATATTTATCATAAAATAGTTTTAGTGGGATCAATCATGGCTAAAGAGTTGCCACATGACTGAAACTCAGCCAATCACAACATTGCTTTTTCCTTGACCACAGTAACCAAGCTGTACTGACTATATTCCCTCCTGAACCTCTTCACTGGGAGGTGAGAGGAGATTCTGTCTTTCTGTGGGAATGCTGGTGGTTATCTTATTGAATTGAGGAGAGAGATAGTGTGTGAATCAAATGAAGAAGGGATGTGCCAACCTGTGAGGTGGATAGAGATTGAAGATTTTGATGAAAGGTGGAAGAAAGCAATGTTAAAAGCTAAAACATGGGCCGCACTGCTCAGATTCAAATTCCAAATTTTCTGCAAAACTTGGGCAATGTACTTAACCTCTGTGAGTCTTAAGTTATTCATTTCTAATATAGGTGTCTCATAGGGTTGTTATGAAGATCAAATACATTGATTTATATTAAGTGATTAGGACAGTGTCTGACACGCAATAAGTGCTATATACATGTTTGGTATTTTTAAGACATTTTTTGGTCCCCTGTTCTACCTAGTGATGTGATAAATAAGTTAAAATAGTTTATATCTGCTGCCATAATATCCACAATATGCATTCATATTTCTCAGCTGAGACTTCAATATAACAATTACGATGTGTATTAAATGTCAGGTATACTGAACAAAAGTATAATATTGATAGAATGGTATTACACTATATATACTTACACAACTATACTTAATTTTCTTGAAAGTATCAGGTAATGATCCCTATTTAGTAATACACCTATTATATATTAATGTTATGGTTTGGAAAATTATAAATAACTGAGAAAAAACTATATTATTGAAGCACATAATAATATTTAAACATTAATTAATTATTTAAACAATAATTTATTCTTTGTAAAATGGAGTTTAATCAAGCTACTATCTCATGTAATTTTCAGTTCTGAAAATTATCTACAATTATAATTCTGTAAAAAGTTTTATTTTAGAATTATAAAAATGTATTACAAGGTAGAATTTAGAGATTATTAGCATAACTTTTTTATATTAAAAAGGGAGGACCAAATGTCATTCTGCCTTCTTCAAGGTCATTCTGATGATGGCAGGTACTTGACTTAAAAACTACCAGAGAAACTCAAGGAAAGTAAAAAGGGAAGCAGAGTCAAGTAAAAAAAGAAATCATTTACTTTTGTAGAATGACAGAGAAAGAGAATATTGAAGGCAGAAGAATAGAAACCCATTTGGGATTGCTCAAACGATCACTGTGAGACTAAGTTTCTAGAAGACAGTGTAAAGATGCTGCCTGTGGGTTTTTTGTATATTGCCTTTATTATATGGAGGTATTTTCCTTTTATGCCTACTTAGTTAAGGTTTTTTTTTATCATAAAGAGACACTGGATTTTTATCAAATGTTTTCCTGTATCATTTGAGATGATCATTGCCTTTTGTTCTTCATTCTGTGTATTTGATGAATCACATTTATTGATGTGAATATGTTGAACCATTGTTGCATCCCTAGGATAAATCTTACTTGCACATGAAGTATTATCTTTTTGATGTGTTGTTGGATTTGCTAGTATTTTGTTGAGGATTTTTGCGCTACAGCCAATATACTGAACAGGTAAAGGTTGAAACCATTTCCTCTACTAATTAGAATAAGACAAGGATACCTACATTCACCATTCCTATTCAACATAATACTAGAAGTCTTAGCCACAGCAATCAACGAAGAAAAAAAATTAAAGACATACAAATTGGAAAATAGGAAGTCCAATTACCTCTTTTTGTTGATTGTATGATCTTATATCTAGAAAACCCTAAAGACTCCACCAAAGAACTCTTAGATTTGATAAATTAACAAATTAAACTTTAAAGAAACAAAATCAATGTATAAAAATCAATATATTGGTGTTCCTAAACACCAATAATGATTAAGCTGAGAACTGAATCAAGAAGGCAATCCCATTTACAACAGCTGTGGAAAAAAAATACCTAGGGATATATCTAAGCAAGAATGGGAAAGACCTCTACAAGGAAAACTAAACACTAATGAAATAATTGTGGATGCCATAAACACTTGAAGAAATATCCCATGCTCATGAATTAGAAGAATTCATGTCAGTAAGATGGCCGGGCACAATGGCTCATTCCTGTAATCCTAGCACTTTGGGAGGCTGAGGTAGGCAGATCACTTGAGATCGGGGTTCGTGACCAGCCTAGTCAACTTGTGAAACCCCGTCTCTACTAAAAGTACAAAACTTAACCAGGCATGGTGGCGCATACGCTTGTAATTCCAGCTACTTGGCAGGCTGAGGCAGGAGAATCACTTGAACCCAGGAGGCGGAGGTTGCAGTGAGCCAAGATTGCACTGCTGCACTCCAGCCTGGGTGACGGAGACTCCATCTCAAAAAAAATTAAAAAGAAGAAAAATTATATCTATACACACATATATATCTATACATATATATATTATATATGTGTGTGTATATATAAAATAAAATATAGATATAATTTATATATATAAAAATTAAGATGACCATACTGCCCAAAGCAATCTACAAATTCAATACAATCGTTATCAAAATACCAGTTTATCGCGGAACTAGAAAAAGCAACCGTAAAATTAATATGGAACCAAAAAAGAACCCAAATTGCCAAAGCAATTCTTAGCAAAAAGAACAAAGCTGGAGACATCACATTATCTGAATTCATATTATACCACAAAGTTCTAGTAATCAGAACAACATAGTACTGGTATAAAAATAGACAAAGATTAATGGAACAGAATAGAGAACCAGAAATAAAACCACGTATGTGCTCACTGATCTTTGATGGAGTTGACAAAAACATGCACTGGAGAATGGACACCCTCTTCAATAAACAGTCTTGGGAAAATTGGATTGACATATGCAGGGGAATAAAATTGGAACTTTCTCTCACACACCATGTACAAAAATTAACCCAAGATGGATTAAAAACTTAAATGTAAGACTAAAACCTGTATAAATACTAGAAGAAACTCTAGTTTCTATGAGACTCTCTTCTGCACATTGGTCTAGGCAAATAATTCACGACTAAGACCTCAAAAACACAAGCAACACAAATAGACAAAAGGGACTTAATTAAACTAAAAAGCTTCTGCACAGCAAACAAAATAACAGAGTGAGCAAACAACCTTCAGAAAGGGAGAAAATATTTGCAAACTATGCATTCAACAGAACACGAATATCCATAATTTATAAAGAAGTCTATTCAACAACAACAAAAAACAACTCCGTTAAAAAGCAGGCAAAGAACATGAGCAGACATTCAAAAGAAAACATACAAAGGTCCAACAAGCATATACAAAAAAATTCTCTACTTTACTAATCATCAGATAAATGCAAATTAAAACCATAAGGAGATATCACATTACAGCAGTCAAAATGAAAAAAAAAAAAAAACAAAAAACCACATACTGACGAGGATGCAGAGAAAAAGAACATTTACTTACTGTTGGTGAGAATGTAATTAGTACAGCCTCCATGGGAAACAGTATGGAAATTTCACAAAGAGCTAAAAATAGAACTATCATTGAATCAAGCAATCTCACACTTGATATCTTCCAAAGGAAAAAAAACAAATCAGCATATGAAAAAGATATGTGTATGTTTATCATTGATTGTGACACTATTCATAATAGCAAAGATATGCAATCAACAAATCTAAATGTCCATCGATGGATTAGATAAAGAAAATGTGGCCTATGTACACAATAGAATACTACTCAGCCACAAGAAAGATTGAAATCATGTCTTCTGAGCAACATGGATGGAACCGGAGGCTATTATCTTAAGTGGAATAACTGAGAAACAGATCAACACTGCATGTTGCACATATGGCTGGGAGCTAAATAATGTGTACACCAGACAGAGAGTGGAATAGTAGACATTGGAGACTTGGAAGGGTGTGGGAGTGGGAGGGGAGTGGATGATGAGAAATTTCTTAATGGGTACAACCACTGTTCAGTATATCCATGTAACAAAACTGCGTGTGTACCCCTAAAATGTAGATAAATTTTTTAAAAAGTTTAAACACATTTGGTTCACAATCTGGGTGAAATGGCTATATTTTTCTGAATAGAATATTGTGGGTTATACAAATGAAGGTTAGTTATGTACTAGATGTTAAGCCTCAGTTGCTAGAGATGAAACATCACCCTACAATTTTGATCTTATTTTACTATTAATTATTTTCCAAAAAGCCTCTTAATTTCCTAAGTGGTTTTGATATTCTAACCCAAGTGCATGGTGGACAATATTAAAAATCAAAAAAATAAAACATGAGAATTATATAAAATCACAGCAGTTCTCAGGATAAAAGCTATTAATGAATTTAAATTGAGACCATCCTCACTCATCATAAGTCATTAACAATGATGATTTTATGATGGCATGTTCTGTAAAATTGTGGTGGTCTTCTTTGGAATTTGACACTTAAAATACCGTATGTGGATAACTGAGATCATAATGAGTTTGTGCCAGTGTAAGACACAGCTCTTAAGAAGAGAAAATAAAAATACTTTTAAAAAACCTCCATGGATTCTTGAAGATCCAAGTTTGTGCTTGTATATAAAAGATAACATTAAACTGTTATCTCTAGAGAATATGTCTCTTGAGAATCTGAAGAATTTTTGAAGAAGATACAAACATATGTTGGAGTAAAGACGTGAGGAAAAGAGGATAAAAGAATCCATGCCCAGATGCCATTTGGCTTCATGCTCTTTATTGCTCCACTCTTATCATCTCTCCTACTAGCTCCCATCACAGGATTATTTCTATTCTTATAGTGGATCTAATTCGCCCCCTACCTCCTGGACTGGTTTAGCTCCAAGACTGTGTTCCCAAAAGACTTTATTTGGCATCAAGACTATTCTTGCTTCTGAGCCTTATATTTCTGTTCAGTCTGTGCTTAATAATGCAGTCACTTTCTCTGGATATCAGTAATGAAGCTTCCTTTCCTTGGTCCCCAACCCATGTTGTCAAGTCCCCATGCTATGGCTTGTGAGATTCTCATCAAGTCCCTGAAGGTGGACCTATTTTACCCTCCAAACCCATTTCACTGAACTGATGATCTAGAATACTTTCACTCTCTTGGAGCCTGAGCTGAAAGCTCTTAAGGCCTTCATGAACTGCATTGGAGTCATGACCCTTGTTTCCTACACTGTGATCACGAGTTAGAATCTTGTAGTGAGACATGCATTCCAGTCCCACAGTACTTTAGTTTTATAAAGTACCATCAAAAGTCTCAGTGTTCACTGCATGTGCCAAATAATCCATCTCTATAAAAAAGATCTAAACGTCAACTATAAAGATCCAAGGAGTCAGGAAAATGAGAACTTCCGATGGTGCTTTGGAAGACATGGAATGGAATGTATGGAAAATTCACTGGGGAATGAAGAAGACATGAATAAAAGAGAACCAGGCAGTGGCAATGACCAGTTGAAAATAGAAGGCACACATTCTGGTTGTTTAGATCTCCGTTATTTTTTATTTTCACTAAGGATTGGCATGTGGGCTTGCATTGTGGACTGTAAGTTTGTGTCTCTCCAAAATTCATATGTTGAAACCCTGTATTAGTCTATTTTTATACTTCCATAAATAACTGCCTGAGACTGGGTGGTTTATAAAGGAAAGAGGTAATTGATTCACAGTTCAGTGTGGCTTCGGAGGCCTCAGGAAACTTACGATCATGGTGGAAGGTGAAGGGGAAGAAAGGCACTTTTTTCAAAATGTGGCAGGAAGGAGAAGTGCTGAGTGAACAGAGAAGAGCCCCTTATAAAACCATTAGATCTCATGATAACTCATGCACTATTATGAAAACATCATGGGGTAAACAGCCCCCATGATTCAATTACCTCCAACTGGTCTCTCACTTGATATGTGGAGATTACAGGGGTTACAATTCAAGATGAAATTTAGGTTGGGACACAAAACTTAACCATATCATTCCACCTCTGACTTCTCCTAAATCTCATGTCCCTTTCACATTTCAAAACTAATCATGATTTCCCAGCAGTTCCTCAAAGTATTAATTCATCCCAGCATTAATCCAAAAGTCCAAATCCATAGTTTCATCTGAAAAACAGGCAAGTTTCTTCTGTCTATGAGCCCATAAAATCAAAAGCAAGTTAGTTACTTCCTAGATACAATGGGGGTATAGGCATTGGGCAAATATACCTGTTCCAAATGGGAGAAATTGGACAAAACAAACGAACTATAGGGCCCATGCAAGTCCAAAATTTTAAAGCTCCCAAATGATCTCCTTGATTCCATGTCTCACATCCAGGACCTGATGCTAGAGAGGGGTTCCCATGGCCTTAGACAGCTCTGCTACTGCGCCTTTGCAGGGTACAGCCCTGCTCCTGGCTTCTTTCATGAGCTGGCATTGAGTTTCTGCAGCTTTTCCAGGTGCATGGTGCAAGCTGTCACTAAATCTACCAGTCAGAGGTCTGGAGGAAGGTGGTCTTTTTCTCACTGCTCCACTGGTCCATGCTCCAGTGGGGACTCTGTGTGGAGGCTCCACTCCAATTGCACATTTCCCTTCCACACTGCCCTAGCAGAAGTTCTCCATGAGGACTCCACCCCTGCAGCAAACTTCTGCCTGACATCAAGGTGTTTCCACACATCCTCTGAAATCTAGGAGGAGTTTCCCAAACTTCAATTCTTGACTTCTGGGTACCCATAGTCCCAACAACATATGGAGGCCACCAAGGGGATTGCATCCTCTGAAACAACATCCTGTGCTGTACCTTGGCCCCTCAGGACCAGAGCTGGAGCAGCTGGGACACACGGCACCAAGTCCTGAGACCACATAAAGCAACAAAGTCCTGGGCCAGGTCCATGAAACAATTTTTTCCTCCTAGACCTCTGGGCCTGTGATGGGAGGGGCTGCCATGAAAACCTCTGACATGCCCTGAAGACATTTTCTTCGTTTGGTTTGGTGATTAATATTTGACTGCTTTTTACTTATGCAAATTTCTGCAGCTGGCTTGAATTTCTCCTCAGAAAATGGATTTTGTTTTTCTATCACATTGTCAGCCTGCAAATTTTCTAAACTTTTATTCTCAGCTTCATTTTTAAACATGTTTCCATTCCAAACCCTCTCTTTGTGACTGCATAAAACTGAATGCTTTTAAGAGCACACAAGTCACTTCTTGAATGCTTTGCTGCTTAGAAATTTATTCTGCCAGATACCCTACATCA
Organism: Mandrillus leucophaeus; assembly: GCF_000951045.1. Classification (NCBI taxonomy): domain Eukaryota; kingdom Metazoa; phylum Chordata; class Mammalia; order Primates; family Cercopithecidae; genus Mandrillus; species Mandrillus leucophaeus. The sequence continues at coordinate 2,680,752 of NW_012103588.1, forward strand.
TTTCTCTCAAGTTCAAAGTTCTGCAGATTTCTGAGACAGGAGAAAAATGCCACAAGTCTCTTTGGTAAAGCATAGCAAGAGTCACTTTAATCCAGTTCCCAATGAGTTCCTCAACTCCATCTGAGACCATCTCAGTCTGGACTTCATTGTCCATATCACTATCAGCATTGTGGTCAAACCCATTCAACAAGTCTCTAGGAAGTTCCAAACTTTCCCAAATCTTCCTGTGTTCTGAGCCCTGCAAGTCTCTAGGAAGTTCCAAACTTTCCCACATTTTCCTGTCTTCTTCTGAGCCCTCCAAACTGTTCCACCTCTGTCTGTTACCCAGTTCCAAAGTTGCTTCCACATTTTTGGGTATCTTTTTAGTAGCACTCCACTCTATGTGGTACCAATTTACTCTATTAGTTCACTTTCATACTGCTATTAACAACTTCCTGAGACTGGGTAATTTCTAAAGGAAAGAGATGTAATTGACTCACAGTTCAGCACTGCTGGGGAGGCCTCAGGAAACTTACAACCATGGCAGAAGGTAAAGCAGAAGCAAGGCACCTTCTTTACAAGGCAGCAGGAAGGAGAAGTGCTGAGCAAAGTGGGGAAGAGCCCCTTACAAAACTATCAAATCTCATGAGAACTCATTTGCTATCATGATAACAGCATGGGGGAAACTGTCCCCATGATTCAATTACCTCCAACTGGTCTCTCCTTTGATATGTGGGAATTGTGGGGATTATAATTCAAGATGAGATTTTGGTGGGGGACACAAAGCCTAACAGTATCAAACCCTAACTCCAAATGGCATGATATTATCTGGTGGCATCGTTGAGAGGTACTTTGCTTATGGGAGTGGAAACTTCATGATGCAATAAGGGCCCTTATAAGAAGAGACAGGACATAATTTACTTTCTCTCTTGGTTCTCTTTCATGTGAGAATAAAGCAAGAAGACAGCTATCTCCAAACCAGAAAGAGGAACCTCCTCAGACAAAGAATCTTTTGGCACCTTGATCTTGGGCCTCCTACCCTCCAGAACTGAGTAATAAATGTTTATTGTTTAAGCCACCAAGTCTATGATAATTTGTTATAGCTACCCTGACTAGGATAGCTTGTTAGGAGAGCTGAGGCAGTGGTTAGAAGGAAGGAATTCTGGTTTGAAATTGAAATAGATGGTTTAGAAAGGTTCAGGAAGGTAAGGATATTGACTTTGCAAGTCCTGAAGTAACTGAGTCAAAAGGTAGAAAAGTTAAGGGGTTACTGCTGCAGAGATCTCTAACTGCTTTCTATGATTCAATATGTTTTCATTATATTTTTTCTTATTTAATTATAAAACAGTTGAATGAGAGTATTAAGTTGAAAGTAATTAAGTTAAAAAAGATGCTGAGCTGGAGATCTCAGAGAAGACAAAACACCTTGATTGGCTACTTCCAACATCATGTGCCATGAGAATGAAGTCCTGCGGGGGTTAAGCAGGCTTATAAAAATTGGAGGCTAGAATATATAAAACTGATGCAATGAACAGGCTGAGGAGAAACATGTGAGGAGGTAGTGCCAATAGTGTTCTAAAAGAATGATCCAAAAGAAAACATAGGCTTTATCACATATAAACATGTATCTACATATGGCCTTTCTAATGTCCAGAAAAACAGTAATAGTAATTGAAGAGAAAGATGAGAATAGATTTGAGAGGCTTCTTTTTCAACCTGCTATGAAATAGAGACAGTAGAAATAAGGTGAGGTGAATCATGAATCACTGCAGGTGTTATTTAAGTAGCAAAGTTATAATTGGGTTGCTTATTTTCATAATAGAAATGACAAAAGACTTGAGGTGGACACAAAATGTGAGACAAAAGCAATAGTTATTTTGGGGCTTACTGGAAATGCTTTTATACAGAGCCAAGGGGCGAGGGTGTTTGAATATTGGAAGAACCAAAGATGGAGTAGATTCTATTAACGTGTGAAGTAGAACTTTTTTCTAATGCAGAACTCGTGCTTATAAAAATTTCTTCAGTGTTCACCAATGTTTTAATTAATTGTTTCTGGAAAGTATATTTCCCCAAATCATCAAATCTATTTAATTTTGCCCAGTTCTGTAACAACAACAACGACAACAATCTACTTCATCTTTTGTTCTTGCCTATCTTGGAAAAATTCCTAGAAAGTGCAACATACAAATTGTCTTCAGTAGTTTAGCTATTTTTATACATTTTTGCGTTATAATCTGTCTATATCATAAAACTATTGCTTTGTAGGAGAGCCTAGAAAGTCATTTTTACTCTGATTAAGAAAGTATATGCTTGATCTCATATAAATATTTTAAAAGGACAAAAATTAAATGCAATAGAACAGCTGGTAACTCTAACAATTTTTCTGGCATGTATTGTGTTTTCATTAATACAGAATTCTTTTTGTCAATTTAGATAATTCAATTGGTAGGCAGTTAACCAACTTGCTCAGGGTTCATACCTATTGAGTAATAATAAAAAGTTCAATCCATGAAATTGAAATTGCGTATTAAGTTTTACCACAGAAGAATCAAACAATACTATTATTATTCTAAAAACTAATATTGATATAGTTGTTTCAAGTCAGAAATAACTTTATGGACAGTATTCATAATCTGACTGTGTAAGTAATAAAGAGAGTCTAATTAAATTACCATACTTTACAATCTTTTCCATAATAAATTGAGATTAAAGCAGACTTTTGTTTGCAGGAAATTCGTGCTGATGCTAACATTCTTCATGATTTTCTTCATGTCTCAACAGGTTTACGTTGTGCAGAATGCAAAAACAGTGGTTGCATTTTGATAGGTTTCATATATAGCAGAGCAAGATTCAATGAAATCCACTCTGATGGTATTAACATAGACATGACTTCAAATTTCAAATATCCTAATGTTACTGGGAAGTGCGGAAATCCTGGGTCCTTTGTCTTTCTTTGGAGAAAGAATTTGGCCAAGAGACAATTTAGCCATAAAGGAGAATTTATTGAAGGAAAATAGAGAGCAGAGTTTATTTAAAGACACAGCACACTTTGAAAGATGAGGCACAGCTGGCTGCTGAAAGAGAGTGAGCTAGCAACCCTCCGGAGAGTTCTGCATTGGGGTTTTTATTATGTCAGAGTCTTTTTTAAAGTTTCTGCCTCTGTCTGGGCTTCTTTTGTCTAGTTTTTCCTTTTCTACCTTTCTCCATATAGTTCCCATCCCAGATTTGTGGGACTCTCCCTTACTGTTGGTTAATGAACATGCTTTGGCTTGTGTTGACTACAAATTTTAGGTAATGGTTGCCTTGCTCATTACTGCTACCCAAGGAAGGTTATGTAGCTGATAAATCTATACTTATTGCACATGTGCATTTCTTAGGAAATTCTCCTTTGCCCTTTCTCCTCCATATCAGCATGTAGCTAGCTATATTTTGACGATTTGACTGCACAGTGAGCGGTTACTGGGCATCTTAACGGATGTTCCTTTTTGCATAGGTATTTTCTCTTTTCCTTGCTTACATTTGACTAATTGCCCACCCACTTCATTATTAGAGATACTATTAACATGTAGATTTTGGGTGGTCCCTGGGCGTGAGTGAGGCTTCCCAGACCTTCTTTAATCAGGGCTTCCTCTCCTACCCACGTATATCTATCTGCCTACTCTAACACTAATACTTTTGCTAAAAAACAAAGGGAAACAGTTATCTCATTCCTGTTACGCAATACCCTCCAAAGAATCAGAGTTGATAGGCTCCCATGAACACCAGTATTCAACTATATTATTAATCTAACATCTTCCTGGGCTGGCTACTTGGGCAACACAGGACTGAACATCTACTTAGAGAATGGAGAGAGCAAAGGGTCTCAGGCAGTAGCATTTGATCTGGAAGTTGTAGATTTCAGTAAGATTTTGTTAGGAGTGTTTGGTAAGAGGTAGGCTCTTGGACAGACACCAGAAGATTTCCACAGGTCTAAACACACTTTGGTAAACCTGGGAAATGCCAAGTGCTCTGAAGTGAGTTTGGAGTCCAAGTTGGTGAGAATGAAATTAGATGAGACTTTAAATAGTTTAATAAGAAAGGATGGACCAACAGAGGTGTTTAAACAGAAGGGAAAAAGGTTACATCTAAAGTTATAAAAGATCAGACTGGTCTCTGAATGGAGCATCAGTGAGCTGGAAAACAGGAAAGTCAGTTAGAATCCTATACTACCAATCCAGGTAAAAATTAATAGACAACTGAATTTAGGCAAAAGTCAGGAAAAGACTCTTTTGAATTTCATAGCCATTTCCACCACCCTCCAGGCCCATTTTCATCCTTCACATTCATATTTGTTTAGAGGGAGAGAGTACATACTTCATTATTATTCTTTCCTTTCTAACTTCAAAGTAAAAGAGTTATTGTCTTCTTTTAAATTCTGTGGCTCCTGACCCACAGTATCACACTGAGAATCCAATGAAAGAGCACATTTGAACATATATACTAACACACATAAACTATTTTACATATGCATATCTACATATATAACATAGTTCAGTTGCTTTCATTTTTTATGATTTAGTATTATTTTTAAGAAGGTGTCTTTAAAATAATCCCATTCCAACCACTCTCATGATACATATTTACCAACTGTCCATTTAAATGTTTTCACTTTAATGTTTTTTAGCCCCTGAAACTTAATTTGTGTAGCATGAAACTCAGTCAGTTGCTTCTGAAGTTCCTATGACCATGAGTGGTGCATCCATTCTTCTAGTAACTCAGACTGGACAGTCTAACTGACTATGTATGCAACCTCTGCAAAGCTTCACACCTGTCCTCTTTTTCATTTTTAAATCCACCGCCATTACGTAGGCCACAAAATCTCTCTTAGGAACTATATCCAGAACCATTTACTTGTTTGATGGGCTTCCTCCTGCACACTGCCTAATGAGATGAAACTTCCTAAAGTTCTGCTCACAATTAGTCACCTGCTCAAGAACCTCTAATTGCATTTAAAAGTGCAACCTGCTTTTCTAGTCACAATTCTTGCTTCTTGCCTTAGAAAAGTTTATAATAAAGCCAAACTGGATGGCTTCTTCACTGAATTTGATGCCTTGGGTTTTCCTGACTTTGGATATGCTCTTTCTAAGGTATGGTGGAATATCATCTCCATATGAAGATTTTTTTGTGATATTCTTCTTCCCACTACCAAATAGGGTTTCAGTCACCATTAAAAGTTCATTGTACTTTAATTCATTCTCTTTAAGTTTTCTACCTTAATTTATGTCTTGGTAAGTAATTGTCTTAACATAAAAAATTCACTACATTGTAAACTTTTTGTGGGAAGAGACAGTTGTCCATAGTTAATACTAGCACAGAGATATGCATGCAGAAGTAGTTCAAAACACATCATATTTATATTTACTTAATTCTACTGGACATGCCCTCAAAGTGCATATTTTCACAGCCTTGCTGCAGTTGCTCTATTTTGGTTGAACATGCAACATTCGCTCATGCACCTTTTTGTCTTTCATTGTCAACATCACCACCATTATGCTCATCATCAACAAAGATTCATTGAATTAATACAAATGCAAGACTTTCCTATTTTAGTAGACTTGTATGTAGTTAGCAGAGATTCAATGCAAATAACAACTTGCACTCCAGAACTTCATTGACTGTGATGGCCAAAGTTAAGCATGGTTTGGCAATATGGACAATGCATTTAAATCATGAAATATCTTCAGGTACCCCTCATATTGATGGAATTTAGAAGTTTAGGCACTGCAATGCTTTTGTTTGGAGATGCAGCTCAGTTCTTGTTAGTGTAGCCTTTGTAATTGTTGTTTTGTTGTTGTTGTTGTTGTTGTTGTTACCAGCTGGTATATTGCACAATATGCAGTTGATTCTCCTTATTCATGGTAGTTATATTCTATCACATTGCTGAAAACACTGAATCAGCAACTGCTGAACTATTGCTCCTAGGGGAAATACAAAATTAGGTTTCTGCAAACTCTGGTCACAAGATTTTTGGCAACCGATCAATACATAACTTTGTTTTACATATGTTTCTGTTCAAAGGCAACTAAATTTAATGTATATTGTTGATTTATTAAAATTAAAGTCACACCCAACAGTGTCTTAACTCAGGCCCAAAGGAAGCTTGTCTAACATACACATTTTCTCCATAAAGCGCTTTTCTTCTTGTGCTTACGAATGCTAAACAGCACTTCTGCACTATACTTTAGGGCCATTTTAAGCAAATAAATAAATACATAAATAAATAACCAATAAAAAGTACAAAAATGCAAAATGTATGGCACAGAAAAGGCCTTGAAAAGGATACTTGTTTACGGTCTGAGAGCTGGAATAAGAAGATGGAGCATTGCCTTGTCTAACCTCTGATGGGAACGTGCAAGTTGGGTAATCAGATTTTTCACCACTATGCACCATGTACACGAATTCCCACAAAAGTGCTGGCAGTATTGATTGGGGAATTATGTATGTAAGTGAACTTATAAATACGGAATTTATGATAATGAGGATTTACTGTACTAAAGACAATTCAACCATGAGACACCAAAGATTACAAATGTTATTAGGTTGGTGCAAAAGTAATTGTAGTCTTTGCTAGTACTGGTTTTTGTTTTCTTTTATTTTGTTTTTATGCATATCCTCTAAGGCCTCTCTCCTTTGCTTGCATTTATTTATTTAGAGACAGAGTCTCACTCTATCACCCAGGCCGGGGTGCAATGGCGTGATCTCAGTTCACTGAAACCATGCCTCCCAGGTTCAAGCAATTCTCATGCCTCAGCCTCCTGGGAGCTGGGACTACAGTCACGTGCCACCACACCCAACTAATTTTTGTATCTTTTTTTAGTAGAGATGGGTTTTTTCCATGTTGACCAGGATGGTATTGAACTCCTGACCTCAAGTAATCCACCTGCCTCCACCACCCAAAGTGCTGGGATTACAGGCGTGAGCCACTGTGCCCAGCCCTGCCATTACTTTGAATGGCAAAAATTGCAATTACTTTTGCACCAACCTAATATTATTCTTTAGTGAGGTTGGAAATAATGTTTTTAACTTTTTCACCATTTTTCAGCTTGCATTTTACACTAGTGGTAAGAAGCTGTTTACAGTTTCCAGATATATTTATTCTTACAAGCCTCTAAAGTTTTGATTGCGTGGCTCCCTCTGCCTGGAATGTTGTAGTCCTATTTTCTTTCATTATTTAATTTTCATGCAATCTTTAAAGCTCAATTCAGCATAATCTCCTCCAGGAAGCCTACTTCCAAGCTGACCAAGGGAACTCTGAATTTTTGCATTCCTCTATTTTCTCACTTGGAATTTAACAGATATTCTGTCACCTCTGTATTGAGAACTTCTTAATAAGGCCTGTATTTACCATTTTGTAGCCTTAATATCTAGCACAATGCCTGGCTGATAATAGGTGACAAATATTGACTTGAATTGAACTGAGCTGAATGAGGAAAAGCATTGGAAAAAAACTGTTAATGTATAAAAGGATGAGAATTCAACTTAAATATGTAAAAAAACCTAGGAATGAATTAAATAAATTTAAATAAAATATTACAGTGAGGAACAAAGGACAAATTTGATTGATTTAAGGAAGGAAAGATTTTGTATGCTCAAGTACTGAGAAAAAAATGATTTACACTCATCATATAATACAAATCAGATGAGTCAGCTGCATAAAGCAATTTTTTATAAAGGAAACATTATGCTGGAATATATTAATAGCAGTATGACTAGCTTATCATGAGTGAGTAGTAATCTTTCTTCCATATTTGGCAATAATCAAGCCTTTCCTAAAGTATTTATGAAAGTTGTAGAGAAATTGGAGCACATTCAAAGAAGATCAACAAAAATGAAAATAAGACTATTAGAAAAGATGAAAGGGACTCCAGGACTCCAAGCAGAGCAGAGTACAGCAAGAAAGATCATGAATTAAAACTTGTCATCAAGCCCAGCCCAATACTGGGCACAAAGCTCAATAAGAAACTTTTTGATTAATTAAAGTACTTAAATTGAGGCTCAAAGGGCAAAGATCAGTAGTCCTACATTAGCATGGTGGCCAAAACCGCATGAAATATATTAAAATTCAAGAAATAGATTAAAAGTTATTTGAAGGAGAATCTCCTGATGATACCAAGTAATTAAACACTGGAACAAAAACTTCAGTAGAAATCATGAAATATTTCTGCATCCATATCAATTAGAATCATTTAGATAATAAACTGCTTTGAATGGCGTAAGTTCAGCCTAGAAACAGAGAACTGAGCTAGTTGCCCTTTTAACAATTCTTTCAGAATGATAATGCTGATTGGTATATCTAAAAATCTCTTACTATAGTTTTATTTAATCAATTTAACCTGTATGTACCATAACTATTTTCATATTTCTCATTTTCACTCTGATGTGGTTTGGTTGTTTCCCCACTCAAATGTCATCTTGAATTGTAATTCCCACAATTCCCATGTGTCATGGAAGGAACCTGATGGGAGGTAATTTAATCATGGGATCAAGTCTTTCCCGTGCTGTTCTCATGATAGTGAATAAGTCTCATGTGATCTGATGGTTTTTAAAACGGGAATTTCCCTGGACAAGCTCTCTTTTTTGTCTGTTGCCATATGAGACGTGCCTTTTATCTTCCACCGTGATTGTGAGGTCTCCTCAACCATGTGGAACTGTAAGTTCATTAAACCTCTTTGTTTTGTCAATTGTCCAGTCTAAGATATGTCTTTATCAGCAGCGTGAAAATGGACTAATACACTCTCTGATATAAATTTTCCTAAGCGTGATGAAAAAAAAAGTCTTCATTTACTTTCTTCTCCTTATTCTCACCTTGTAAAATATTTGAACCAACCTACAGAAAAGAAAGAAATCTTGATTGGGAAAGTAGACTATATATCTCATATAAATAGAAAAAATAATTATTTTTATAGTATCTATTAAGAATGTAATTTCCAGGCCCTGTGATTCTGGCTTTATATGCTTTATCTCCTTTAATCCTAAAATAATCTGAGAAAGGTACTATTGTAATCTGTTCCGTGGATAATTTTAAGTAAATTAGTCTATGTCACAGGAATTCAGAGAAAGAGTTAAGATTGCAATATAGATTTTTTTTTTTTTTAGACGGAGTCTCGCTCTGTCGCCCAGGCTGGAGCGTAGTGGCCGGATCTCAGCTCACTGCAAGCTCCGCCTCCCGGATTTACGCCGTTCTCTTGCCTCAGCCTCCTGAGTAGCTGGGACTACAGGCGCCCGCCACCTCGCCCGGCTAGTTTTTTGTATTTTTTTTTTTTTTTTCAGTAGAGACGGGGTTTCACCATGTTAGCCAGGATGGTCTTCATCTCTTGACCTCGTGATCCGCCGGTCTCGGCCTCCCAAAGTGGCAATATAGATTTTTTTGACTCCAGAAGACAAATTCTTAACATTTTCTATTCTAGTCCATTGATTTTTATTCTATTTTATTCTCTATTCATCCATTTATTCAAAAAGTATTTATTGACGCATCAACTGCACTTCATGGTTTTTACAGGTGCAAGGGTATAGATCGGGTTCCTCAGGAAACAAAGGCTGAGATGGTTTGCCTGCGGGAAGTTTATTGAGGAATTCTCCCAGGAACAACATTTGGAGGGAAGTGAAAGAAGCAGATGTTGGTAGAGGGAGCGCTGAATCATAGCACAGTTGCAAAAAAGGCTTCCACCTTTGAACTGAACTCATGAGCTCGAGCTCCATGCACCTTGAAAGTTGTCCTTAAATATGGCAAGAAGTCTGGGCCTCTGTACTGCCATCCACCAGTCATAGAATGGTGGCTTCTCCCAGGGGGAGCACTTACCTTGGTGAGGCATATCCTATTTGGCCAAGGACATTTACAGGAAAGAGATTCAACTGTGGGCCGACTCCCAAGTGGATACCACAATGCACCAAAACAGAAGAGTACCTACCCTCATGATGCTTGTTTACTAGTGGGGAAATGGGAGAAAAGATCAATTAATAAGTGTGTTGTTTTGTATTTTTCTTATGGCTGATGATGATATGTTGTAAGGAGAAAAAGAAGGGAAGAAGTAGTTCAAAGGGAAAGGGCTGAGTATGATAATACTTAAGTAAAGCTTCATCAAGAAGGTGACATTTGAGCAGATTTGAAAGAGATGAGGAGGAGATACACTAGTACATATGGGGAAAATCATTGTTGATGGGGAAAACAGCCCCATGCACACACTCCTAGAGGGAGCATGCCTAGAATGGTTGAAGCACTGCAAGAAGGTCAGCTGACCAGTGTGGATAACAGCCTGTAAAGAACAGAATGCTAAGAGATAAAAGTCAAACAAATAATAAGAGATAGAAGCCTAAATAATGCAGGAACTCTATGACACATTAAGGACTTTGCTGTTTTTTTCTGAATGAAGGAAGTCGTTTGAGAGGTTTGAGAGGGGTTTGAATGATCTGACAAATTTTAGAGGGCTCCCTCTTATGTGTTAAGAACAGACTCCAAGGAGACAGCAAAAATAAAGTATGAATTGAACTATTGCAATAGTTCAGGCAAGAATTGGTGGTAGCTTGTGCCAAAGTGGTAATCGTGAAGGTGGTGAGAAGTAGTTAGATTCTGGACGCATTTAGAAGATGGAATCAACAGAATTTGCTAATCACGGCGCGACAATTTACTGTTTAGCCTTAAGCAAACTAGCTAATTTCTTAGAGCCTTAGAATCCTTTCCTTAAAATAGGGATAATATGTCCATTCTACAGAGCAGATTGTGAGGCTTAAATGGAAAATATATGTGATGTGCTTGGCATTATGCCTGAAACACAGCAGATGTCCAATAAACACGACTTTCTCTCCTATTTTGTGGCTCCTATATTTTTCACTGTGCTTTTTCTTTCATCATTACATGTGGTCTTAAAAAAAAAATACTCTAAGGTACCAGAGTACCTTAATAATACCTTCAAAAGAAAATACTCTAAGGTACAATATTCTAAAATACCAAATCAACCTTGATTTATAAATAAGGCAATCAATACCATTAATTTAAATGATTTATATAAAATTGCATCAAAAGATAATGAAAACATCTCTGGACTTAACTCCCCATGCAGTGTACATTCCAGTGTAGAGTGAGATTTCTTACATGTTGATCTTTGAATCTTTTCAGATATCTCAGAAGAAACAAAATTCACCCTGGTGGATTTTAAAAGAGTGCTCTCCAAATTTTAAATTTTAAAGGTTTCTTTTAAAGAAACATATGCTATCCCAGCTGTCTACATCTAATAAAGCAACCACTGACATAAGGGGGAGAAAAATGGAATATAACATTTCAGAGGTTTTTCAGATACACTGGGGACTTTTGAATAATATGAATGCCATTAAATCAAGTTAAAATATAAGTATAGGAATTATGGAAGAGTGAAAGTCTCTACAAGGCATGTAGTATCTAAGACTTTCAAAGGCAATACTGTCTACAATGAATACATTATTAATGAACTAGAAATATCACAGATTATTAAAAACAAAATCTCAGTTTTTTCAGCTATTGACACATTTAAAATAATGTGTTTTATAAAAAGATTCTTATATAAGGTTTTCTTATAACAAGATTTATAATTTTGTTCATCTAACTTTTGTTCACTATGTGAATAATTCTGCAGAGTACCAGTGCATGTCTCTCTGTGTTATACTTGCTCCTGGTTAGAACTAGAAGTACTGCAGCATTCTGTTGGTAATATTGCTCACTAAAAAAAATTTACTGAAGGTCACAATGGTCAAAATCTGTGGTAGGGCTCCTCACACCAGGCACCAACCGTGGTAGTGATCTTATATAGGCCAAGACTAACCTTTGTCCTACCACAGGTGCTTAACTGCCTCCTATTGCGGGGTGGGCAGAAGTTTATTACCCACAAATGGTGTTTTCTTTAGGCCTCAGGACCTGGCCTTTAATCTTTACCCTCTAGTGGTGTTTACTCACAATCGTTTAATCTTTACTAAATAAATGTAAGTCTCACTGATTGAGGCCAAGTCACAACTGTTTACAGGACTCTGCTGGAGTCTGTAAGTGGCTCGGACACACTCCGCTGGACTGGCAAAGTGGAATATCTGTGTGCGAGTGTACTTTAATCATCGGTCACCGGGTCAAGGGTCTGCAAGGGACAGAACCCCCGCAGCTGGTGCGCCCGTGAGAGGAGCGCTACCACAAAAATCAGACAAAAAAAAAAAAAAGTATTATTAGACTTGCTAATAACTAATGCTATGCTTTCAATTTGAGTCAATAACTTAAATAAAACAATTTTTCATATAATTGATCATGAGAGCTAATATTTTGTGTTATTCGTTGTATGACTTAGTTTTCAAAGTCAACTTAGTTTCAGGCACAAATAATTCTAATCTTAATTTGCTCACAAAAAGGCAAAATTAATGAGCCAGGGCCAAAAAGAAAGGACAAGGACTCCCCAAGCTGTCTACTTCCTCTTGATAGTCTCTCTTCTGCTGGGGAAGTCCAAATAAAGACCTAATAAAAGGAGAGTTATGAAAGGCCCAAGTGAGCCTCACTATCAGAATCATCTGGAGGTTCATTAAACATACAAATTCCTATATCACAACCACCCCTCCAAAATTAGAATCTTTAGAGTGGAACCTAGAAATCTTAAGATTTTAGATGGTGTTGGTCTACAGAACGCTCCACCCCAAATCAACAGAATATACATTCTTCTCAGAACCACATCGCACTTATTCTAAAATTGGCCACGTAATTGGAAGTAAAACGCTCCTCGGCAAATGAAAAAGAACAGAAATCAGAACAATCTCTCAGACCAGAGTGCAATCAAATTAGAACACGGGATTAAGAAACTCACTCAAAGCTGCACAACTACATGGAAACTGAACAACCTGCTCCTGAATGACTACTGGGTAAATAACGAAATTAAGGCAGAAATAAATAAGTTCTTTGAAACCACTGAGAACAAAGACACAATGTACTAGAATATCTGGGACACAGATAAAACAGTGTTTAGAGGAAAAATTATAGCACTAAATGTGCACAGGAGAAAGTAAAAAAGCTCTAAAATTGACACCCTAACATCACAATTAAAGTAACTAGAGAAGCAAGTGAAAACAAATTCAAAAGCTAACAGAACATAAAAAATAAGATTAGAGCAAAAGTGAAGGAGATAGAGAGACAAAAAAAAAAAAAAAAAAAATCAATGAATCCAGGAGCTTTTTTTTCTGAAAACATTAACAAAATAGATAGACTGCTAGCCAGACTAATAAAGAAGTGAAAAGAATCAAATAGATAAAATAAAAAATGATAAAGGGCATATAACCACTGATTTCCCAGAAATACCAACTACCATCAGATAATACTATAAACACCTCTATGCAAATAAACTAGAAAATCTAGAAGAAATGAATAAATTCCTGGACACACACACCCTTCCAAGACTAAACCAGGAAGAAGTTGAATCCCTGAATAAACCAAAAATAAGTTCTGAAATTGAGGCAGTAATTAGTAGCCTCCCAACCAAAAAAAGGCACAGGACCAGATGGATTCACAGGTGAATTATACTAGAGTTACAAAGAGGAGCTAATAACATGTCTTCTGTAACTATTCCAAACAATAGAAAAAGAGGGACTCCTCCCTAACTCATTTTATCAGCATCATCCTGATACCAAAACCCAACAGAGACACAAGAACAAAAACTGGAATTTCAGGCCAATATCCCTGATGAACATCGATGCAAAAAATCCTCAATAAATACTGGCAAACTGAATCTAGCAGCACATCAAAAAACTTATAAACATGATAAAGTTGGCTTCATCTCTGGGACGGAAGGCTGATTCGACATATGTAAATCAATAAATGTAATCCATCACATGAACAGAACCAATCACAAAAACCACATGATTATCTCAATGGATGCATAAAAGGCCTTCCAACATCCTTTCATGCTAAAAACTCTCAATAAACTAGGTATTGATGGAATGTATCTCAAAACAATAAGAGCTATTTATGACAAACTCATAGCCAATATCATACTGAATGGGCAAAAGCTGGAAGCATTCTGTTTGAAAACTGGCACAAGACAAGGATGCCCTCTCTCACCACTCCTATTCAACATAGTATTGGAAGTTCTGGCCAGGGCAATCAGGCAAGATAAAGAAATAAAAGGTATTCAAATAGGAAGAGAGAAACTCAAATGGTCTCTGTTTGCAGATGACATGATTGTATAATTAGAAAATCCCATCGTCTCAGCCCAAAATCTCCTTAAGCATCTGATAAGCAACTTCAGCAAAGTCTCAACATACAAAATCAACAGGCAAAAATCACAAGCATTCCTATACACCAATAACAGACAAACAGAGAGCCAAATCATGAGTGAACTCCCATTCACAATTGTTGCAAAGAGAATAAAATACCTAGGAATACAACTTACAAGGCATGTATAGGATCTCTTCAAGGAGAACTGCATATCACTGCTCAAGGAAATAAGAGAGGACACACAAAAATGGACAAACATTCCATGCTCATGGATAGGAAGAATCAATATTGTGAAAATGGGCATACTGCCCAAAGTAATTTATAGATTCAATGCTATCCCCATCAAGCTACCATTGACTTTCTTCACAGAATTAGAAAAAACTACTTTAAATTTCATATGGTACCAAAAAAATCACCTGCATAGCCAAGACAATCCCAAGCAAAAAGAACAAAGCTGGAGGCATCACACTACCTGATTTCAAGCTATACTGCAAGGCTACAGTAACAACAACAGCATGGTACTGGTACCAAAATCGATATATAGACCAATGGAACAGAACAGAGGCTTCTTCCCTGGGATGCAAGGCTGGTTCAACATATGCAAATTAATAAATGTAATCCATCACATAAACAGAACCAATCACAAAAAACACATGATTATCTCAATAGATGCATAAAAAGCCTTCAAACAGAAAGCTTCCAGCTTTTGCCCATTCAGTATGATATTGGCTGTGAGTTTGTCATAAATAACTCTTATTGTTTTGAGATATGTTCCATCAGTACCTAGCTTATTGAGAGTTTTTGTCACATGAAGGGATGTTGAATTAATGCCACATCTACAACCATCTAATCTTTGACAAAGCTGCCAAAAACAAGCAATGGAGAAAGGACTCCCTATTTAATAAATGGTGCTGGGAAAAATGGGTAGCAACGTGCAGAAAATTGAAACTGGACTCCTTCTTTACACCTTATACAAAAATTAACTCAAGATGGATTAAAGATTTAAATGTAAGACCTAAAACCACAAAAACCCTAAAAGAAAACCTAGGCAATAATACCATTCAGGACACAGGCATAGGCAAAGACTTCATGACTAAAACACCAAAAGCAATGGCAACAAAAGCCAAAATTGATGAATGGGATCAAATTAAACTAAACAGCTTCTGCACAGCAAAAGAAACTATCATCAGAGTGGAGAGGCAACTTACAGAATGGGAGAAAATTTTTACAATCTATCCATCTGACAAAGGACTGATATCCAGAATCTACAAGGAGATTAAACAAAATTACAAGAAAAAACAAATGACCCCATCAAAAAGTGGGTGAAGGATATTATTGAGGGAACCCACCCCCACTATCTCAATGTAGGTTCTTTCTATTTTACTTAAGTGTCGGCCAGCTGAGAAATAAAGAGAAAGAGTACAAAGAGAGGAATTTTACAGCTGGGCTGCTGGGGGTGACATCACATATCAGTAGGACCATGATGCCCACCTGAGTCTCGGACCAGCAAGTTTTTATTAAGGGTTTCAAAAGGGGAGGGAGTGTAAGAACAGAGAGTAGGTACGAAGATCACATGCTTCAACGAGCAAAAAGCAGAACCACTAATAAGGGTCTAACAAAAATCACATGCTTCTGAGGGAACAGGACAAAGGGCAAAAGCAGAACAACTGATAAGGGTCTATGTTCAGTGGTGCACGTATTGTCTTGATAAACATCTTAAACAAGAGAAAACAGGGTTCGAGAGCAGAGAAATGGTCTTGACCACAAATTTACCAGGGCAGGGTTTTTCCCCACCCTAGTAAGCCTGAGGGTTCTGCAGGAGACCAGGGCATATCTCAGTCCTTAGCTCAACTGCATAAAGCAGACATTTCCAGAGCGGTCATTTATAGGCCTCCCCCCAGGAACACATTCCTTTCCCTGGGTATTAATATTAATGTTCCTTGCTAGGAAAAGAATTTAGAGATATCTTTCTTACTTGCATGTCCATATATAAGCTCTCTGCAAGAAGAAAAATATGACTCTTTTTGCCAGACCCCACAGGCAGTCAGACCTTATGGTTGTCTTCCCTCATTCCATAAAAATTGCTGTTATTCTGTTCTTTTTCAAAATGCACTGACTTCATATTGTTCAAGCACACATGTTTTACAATCAATCTGTACAGTTAACACAATTATCACAGTGGTCCTGAGGTGAAGTACATCCTCAGCATACAAAGATAACAGGATTTAGAGAGTAAAGCAGACAGGCATAAGAAATTATAAAAGTATTATTTGGGAATGATAAATGTCCATATTAATACGAAATCTTCACAATTTATGTTCCTCCGCCACAGCTCCAGCCAGTCCCTCCATTCGGGGTCCCTGACTTCCCGCAACAGGATATGAACAGACACTTCTCAAAAGAAGACATTTATGCAGCCAACAAACATATGAAAAAAGACTCATTATCACTGGTCATTAGAGAAATGCAAATCAAAACCACAATGACTTTCCATCTAACTCCAGTTAGAATGGCAATCATTAAAAAGTCAGGAAACAACAGATGCTGGAGAGGATGTGGAGAAATAGGAAAACTTTTACACTGTTGGTGGGAGTATAAATTAGTTCAACCATTGTGGAAGACAGTGTGGTGATTTCTCAAGGATCTAGAACCAGAAATACCATTTGACCCAGCAATCCAGCTACTGGGTATATATCCAAAGAATTATAAATCATTCTACTATAAAGACACATGCACACCGTAAACATGCATGTGCAAGTATTCTTTTTGAATAATGACTTATTTTCCTCTGGGTAGAAACACAGTAGGGGGATTGCTGGATCAAAGCGTAGTTCTACTTTTAGTTCTTTAAGGAATCTCCACTGTTTTACACAGTGGCTGTACTAGTTTACATTCCCACCAGCAGTGTAGAAGGGTGCCAACATCTACTTTATTTTGATTTTTTTTTTATTATGGCTATTCTTTCAGGGGTAAGGTGGTATCTCATGATGATTTCGATCTGAATTTCCCTGATCATTAGTGATTTTGAGCATTTTTTCTTATGTTTGTTTGCCGTTTGTATATCTTCTTTTGAGAATTGTCTGTTCATGTCCTTAGACCACTTTTTGAAAGGATTGTTCGTTTTTTTCTTACTGATTTGTTTGAGTTCACTGTAGATTATGGACATTACTCCTTTGTCAGATGTATACATTGTGAAGATTTTCTACCTCTCTGTGGGTTGTCTGTTTACTCTGCTGACTGTTCTTTTTTTTTTTTTTTTTTTCTTCATGCAAAATCTCTTTAGTTTAATTAGGTCCCAGCTATTTATCTTTGTTTTTATTGCATTTGCTTTTGGGTTCTTGTTCATGAATTCCTTGCCTAAGTCAGTGTCTAGAAGGGTTTATCCAATGTTATCTTCCAGAATTCTTATACTTTCAGTTCTTAGATTTAACTCCTTAATCCATCTTGTGTTGATTGTTGTATAAGGTGAGAGATGAGGATCCAGTTTCATTCTCCTACATGTGGCTAGCCCACTATCCCAGCACCATTTGTTGAAAAGGGTGTCCTTTCCCCACTTTATGTTTTTGTTTGCTTTGTCGAAGATCAGTTGGCCTTAAGTATGTGGGTTTATTTCTGGGTTCTCTATTCTGTTCCATTGGTCTATATACCTATTTTTACACCAGGACAATGCTGATTTTATTACCACGGCCTTATAGTATATTTTGAAATCAGGTAGTGTGATGTCTCCAGATTTGTTCTCTTACTTTGGCTATGTGGGCTCTTTTTTAGTTTCATATGAATTTTAGAATTGTTTTTTCTAGTTCTATGAAGAATAATGGTGATATTTTGATGGAGATTTCTTTGAATTTGTTTATTGCTTTTGTCAGTATGGTCATTTTCACAGTATTGATTCTATCCATCTATGAGCATGGGATGTGTTTACATTTGTTTGTGTTGTCCATGATTTCTTTCAGCAGTGTTTTGTAGTTTTCCTTGTAGAGGTCTTTCAACTCCTTGGTTAGGCATATTCTTAAATATTTGATTTTTTTCTGCAGCTGTTGTAAAAGGGGTTGAGTTCTTGATTTGATTCTCTTTTTGGTCACTGTTGGTGGATAGAAGGGCTATTGATTTGTGTATATTAATCTTGTATCCAGAAACTTTGCTGAATTCTTTTTTTCAGTTCTAGGAGCTTTCTGGAGGAGCCCTTAGGGTTTTCAAGGTAAATGATCATATCATCAGCAAACAGTGATAGTTTGACTTCCTTGTTGCTGATTTGCATGCCCTCTATTTCTTTCTCTTGTCTGATTGCTCTAGCTAGGACTTCCAGTAGTATGTTGAAGAGGAGTAGTAAGAGTAGATACCCTTGTCTTGTTCCAGTTCTCAGAGGGAATGCTTTCAACTTTTTCCAATTCAGTATTATGCTGACTGTGGGTTTGTCATAGATGGTTTTTATTACATAAAGGTATGTCCCTTGTTTGTCGATTTTGCTAAGGGATCCTGGGCTTTTAGAATGCTTTTTCTGCATCTACTGAGATGATTATGTGATTTTTGTTTTTAATTCTCTTTATGTGGTATATCACATTTATTGACTTGCATATGTTAAACCATCCCTGCATCCTTGGTATGAAACCCACTTGATTATGTTGGATATTTTTTATATATTTTTGGATTTGGTTAGCTAGTATGTTGTTAAGGATTTTAGCATCAATGTTCATCAAGGATATCTGTCTGCAGTTTTATTTTTTGGTTATGTCCTTTCCTGGTTTTAGTATTAGGGTGATGCTGGCTTCATACAATGAATTAAGGCAGTTTCCTTCTTTCTCTATCCTGTGGAATACTGTCAAAAGGATTGGTACAAATTCTTCTTTGAATGTCTACTAGAATTCTACTGTGAATCCGTCTGGTCCTGGACTTTATTTTGTTGGTAATTTTAAAAATTACCATTTCAATCTCACTGCTTATTATTGACCTGTTCATAATATCTAATTATTTCTGATTTAAGCTAGGAGGGTTATATTTTTCCAGGAATCTATCCATCCCTTCTAGATTTTCTAGTTTATGTGCATAAAGGTGTTTATAGTAACACTGAGTGATCTTTTCTATTTCAGTGGTGTCAGTTGCAATATCTCCTGTTTTGTTTCTTAGTTAGCTTATTTGGATTTTCTCTCCTCTTTTCTCAGTTAATCTTACAATGGTCTATCAATTTTATTTATCTTTTCATTTATCTTTTTGTATTTTTGTTGTTGTTGCTGTTTCAATTTCATTGAGTTCTGCTCTGATCTTGGTAATTTCCTTTCTTCTTCTGGGTTTGAATTTGGTTTGTTCTTGTTTCTCTAATTCTTTGAGGTGTGACTTCAGAATATCCGTTCATGTCCTTTAAGTCTCTTTGATGTAGGCACTTAGGACTACAAAACTTTCCTCTTAGCATTGCCTTTGCTGTATCCCAGATGTTTTGATCATTGTGTCATTATTGTCATTCAGTTTGAATACTTTTTTAATTGTTATCTTAATTTTTTTTTGACCCAATACTCATTCAGGAACAGGTTATTTAATTTCCATGTGTTTGCATGGTTCTGAAGGTTCCTTTTTGAGTTGATTTCCAGCTTTATTCCACTGTGGTCTGAGAGAGTGCTTGATATAATTTCAATTTTCTTATATTTATTGAGATTCGTTTTATGGCCTATCATATGGTCTATCTTGGAGAAAGTCCCATGTGCTGTTGAAGAGAATGTGTATTCTGCAGTTGTTGGATAAAATGTTCTGTATATATCTGCTAAGTCTATTTGTTCCAAGGTATAGTTTAAATCCATTGTTTCTTGTTGACTTTCTGTCTTGATGACCTAACTAGTGTCATTGGATTCTGAAGTCTCCCACTATTATTGTGTTGCTGCCTATCTCATTTCTTAGGTTTATTAGTAATTGCTTTATAAATTTGGGAACTCCAGTGTTAGGTGTGTATATGTTTAGGATTGTGATATTTTTTCTGTGAGATAAGGGCTTTTACCATTACATAATGTCCCTCTGTCTCTTTTTAATTACTGTTTCTTTAAAATTTGTTTTGTCTGATATAAGAATAGCTACTCCTGCTAACTTTTGGCACCCATTTGCATGAAATGCCTTTTTACTCCCCTCTACTTTATGTGAGTCCTAATGTGTTAGGTGAGTCTCCTGAAGGCAACAGACAGTTGGTAGGTGAGTTCTTATCCATTCTACAGTTCTGTATCTTTTAACTGAAGCATTTAGACCATTTACATTCAATATTAGTATTGAAATATGAGGTACCATTGCATTCATTGTGCTTTTTGTTGCCTGTGTACTTTGGGATTTTTGTTTTATGTTTTTGCCTTTTAAAATTTATTTTTGTTTTACATGTCCTGTGTGATTTATGCTTTAAAGAGGTTCTGTTTTGATGTGTTTCCAGGATTTGTTTCAAGATTTAGAGCTCCTTTTGGCAGTTCTCATAGTGGTGGCTTGGTAATGTCAAATGCTTTCAGCATTTGTTTGTCTGAAAACAACTGCATGTTTCTTTCCTATATGATGCTTAGTTTTGCTGGATACAAAATTCTTGGCTAATTGTTTGGAGGCTGAAGATAGGGCCCCAAATCCTTTCTAGCTTGTAGAGTTTCTCCTGAGAAATCTGTTGTTAATCTAATAGGTTTTTCTTTATAGGTTACCTAGTGCTTCTGTCTGGCGGCTCTTAAGATTATTTCCTTTGTTTTAACTTTGGATAATCTGATGACAATGTGCCTAGGCAAAGATCTTTTTGAAATGAAATTTTTCAGGTGTTCTTTGTGCTTCTTGTATTTGGATGTCTAGGCCTCTAGCAAGGTCATGGAAGTTTTCCTCGATTATTACCCTGACTATGTTTCTCAAGCTTTTAGAATTCTATTCTTCCTCAGAAACACTGTTTATTCTTAAGTTTGGTCATTTAACATAATCCTAGACTTCTTGGAGACTTTGTTCATATTTTCTCATTATTTTTTCTTTGTCTTTGTTGGATTGGGTTGATTTGAAGTCTTTGTCTTCGAGCTCTAAATTTCTTTCTTCTACTTGCTCAATTCTATTGCTAAGACTTTCCAGAGCATTTCATATTTCTAAAAGTGTGTCCAAAGTTTCCTGAATTTTTAATTGTTTTTTCTTTAAACTATCTATTTCCTTGAATATCTCTCCCTTCACTTCTTGTATCATTTTGTGTCTTTTTTTTTTTTTAAATTTCCCTGCATTGGGCTTTACCTTTCTCTCATCCCTCCCTGATGAGCTTAATAACTAACCTCCTGAATTCTTTTTCAGGTAAATCAGGGATTTCTTCTTGGTTTGGATCCATTGCTGGTGAACTAATGTGATTTTTGGGTGGTGTTAAAGAGCTTTGTTTTGTCATATTACCAGGGTTGGTTTTCTGGTTCCTTTTCATTTGGGTAGGCTCTGTTGAAGGGAAGATCTAGGGCTAAAGGCTGCTGTTCAGATTCTTTTGTCCCATGGGGTGTTCCCTTGATGTAGTACTCTCCCCCTTATCCTGTGGATGTGGCTTTCTGTCAGCCAAACTGCAGTGATTGTTGTGTCTCTTCTGGGTCTAGTCACACAGAAAGTCCTGGCTCTGGGCTGGTACTGGGAGCTGTCTGCACAGAGTCCTGTGATGTGAACCATCTATGGGTCTCTCAGTTGTGGATACCAGCACTTGTTCCAGTGGAGGTAGCGGTGGGGTGCAATGAACTCTGAGTGTTCTTAGCTTTGGTGGTTGAATTCTCTTTTTGTGTGCTGGTTGGCCTCCTGCCAGGAGTTGGTGCTTTCCAGAAAGCATCAGCTGTATTAATGTGGAAAGGTATCGGCAGTAGGCGGGGCCCTATAACTCCTGAGATTATATGCTCTTTGTCTTCTGCTACCAAGGTGGATAGGGAAGGACCATCAGATGGGGGCAGGGCTAGGCGTGTCTGAGCTCAGACTATCCTTGGGTGAGTCTTGCTGCAGCTGCTGTTGGAGAAGGGGATGAGATTCCCAGGTCACTGAAGTTGTGTACCTAGAAGGATTATGGCAGCCTCTGCTGAGTCATGCAGGTTGTCAGGGAAATGGGGAAAAGCGAGCAGTTGCAGGCCTCATCCAGTTCCCACACAAACCAAAGGACCTGTCTCACTCCCACTGTGCCCCCGCACAATGGCACCAAGTCTGTTTCCAGGTGGAGGGCAAGTTGGGCTTGAAAACTTGCCTGAGACTACCTGCCTCGCAACTGTGAAAGAAAAGGGCTTAGTTCTTCTCATGCCTGTGGAGTCTGCACACTAGATCTGTGCCCTTCCCCAAGTTCTGGCCAAGAGGCTTCTTACCCTGTTCAAATTGTTACAAATTTCAGCTAAAGAATTCCTTCTCTCTGTAGAGTTTTACCCCCTGCTCCTCCAGTCACCCTCCCTATGGGTCCCTGTGGTGCCAGGAAGGAATGGCCTGCTAGGGGATGCAGCAAGCTCCCAGGGCCTTTCTGCTGCTTCCTCTACCCCTGTATTTCCCTCAGCTCTCTAAATTGACTCAGCTTCAGGTAAAGTCAGAAACTTGTCCTGTAAACAAACCTTAAGCTTCTCCAGTTGGGGTGTGTGTTCGGGAGAGGAGGGTCTCCCTGTCTCAATTCTGTAGTTGTGGCACTCACAATAATTGGGGTGTTTCCCAGGTCCTGCAAGAGCAGTCTGCTTCTTTCAGAGGGTCTGTGGGTCCTCTTGGGATTGCTGGTTTGTTCTCACAGTTGATCTGGAGCTAAAATTCATAAAGTGAGCTTCCACAAGCTGCTCTGCCCTGAGCTGTAATCTAGTCCTTCCTCTTGTCTACCATGATCACTTCTAGGTCACTTTTAATTTCTTATATGGTATTTTCACATACTAAAGTTTGAGAGTCACAAATTCTAACTTCAAAAATAACATAAACAAGTCTTTGAAATTTGTCAATTCACAATTCCCTTATATGTAAATTGGGGATAATTGTATTCACCTCATAAGATCACTGTGAAGGTTAAATCAGATAAAACCAAGATAAAGCATATGAAACATGCAATGTTTGGTGCTATTTTTTGTCATTATTATTGACTTCGAGTTTATGGTTTCCTGGACTGGTGCAATGGAAAGAGAAGAGAAAAGATACTTTGAAAGACAAGAGATAATATATTTTTAAGAAAGCAATTCGAGTAAGATTGTGAAACGTATATATTACTGATTACAGTGAAATCAGAAAAATTTGGCAGAGTGAAATAAAAATGAGTTCTGGAGGGTCTGAGACTCTTAAAAATGTCAAAGAAAATTTGTAGTTAACTTATCTGGAGAGTTAGCAGGATGGAGAGTAGACAGAAAACCTGTGCTCCTTCACCTTGAATTTCCAGAATGGAAGTGTGTGTTCATGTGTGTGTGTCAGTAGTATGCATATAAAATTGTTGGAAATGTGATAATGAGAGGTGACAACGTGCTAGCAGCCCTCGCTCACTCTCGGCGCCTCCTCGGCCTTGGAGTCTGCTCTCCGAGTTGGCTCCCTCTGCTCGCTGGGAGGTGTGGAGGGAGAGGCATGGCCAGGCGCCAGGGCTGCCCTCAGCACTTGTGGGCCAGCAAGGGTTCTGGGTGGGCACTAACTCCATGGGCCCCACACGCGGTATGGCTAACCAGTGCCTGTTGAGCTTGATCAGGAGACAACTCCCTCTGGGCTGATGGAGTGCCCGGGCTAGATGCCACAAAGTCCAGGGAGAGTGTCAGTGAGAGGTGAAGGGGCTGGGCTTCAGGGTGGGTGGGGACTTGGAGAACTTTTCTGTCTAGCTAAAGGATCGTAAATGCACCAATCAGCACTCTGTGTCTAGCTAAAGGTTTGTAAAGGCACTAATCAGTCATCTGTGTCTAGCTAATCAGATGGGGACTTGGAGAACTTTGTAGCTAGCTAAAGGATTGTAAATGCACCAATCAGCACTCTCAAAACGGACCAATCAGCTCTCTGTAAAATGGGCCAATCAGTTGTCTGTAAAATGGACCAATCAGCAGGATGTGGGTGGGGCCAGATCAGGGAATAAAAGCAGGCCACCTGAGCCAGCAGTGGCAACCCACTTGGGTCCCCTTTCACCCTGTGGAAGCTTTGTTGTTTTGCTCTTCACAATAAATCTTGTTGCTGCTCACTCTTTGGGTCCCTGCCACCCTTTAAGAGCTATAACACTCACCGCGAAGGTCTGCAGCTTCACTCCTGAAGTCGGTGAGACCACGAACCCACCAGAAGGAAGAAACTCCAGACACATCTAAACATCCAAAAGAACCAACTCTGGACACACCATCTTTAAGAACTGTAACACTCACTGCAAGGGTCTGCAGCTTCATTCTTGAAGTCAGCGAGATCAAGAACCCACCAATTCCAGATACAATATTATCAAACATACATGAAATCAACTACATAAACATAAGACATCAGGCATTTGATATATAATGAATTAAAATCTCCTTGAGAGAAAATAAAATCCTATCTCTATTGCATCCAAATAATGTTTTCCTCTCCCCTATAATGTGTCAGCAGCCTTTATGAGAGTAAAGGGTTAGAGAACATAACGGGAAAATTGTCAAAGAACAAGACGTTAAAATGTAAGATTTCCTAGTTCTAGTGCCTCATGGCTATGTCAAAGTGCAAGATATAATTTCAAAATTCAGTTATTAAAGTGGAGTTGAAGAGTAATGGGGCTGAGGTCAAAGGCCAGCGACAGAGATTGTTGCATGGATTGTCAATGTAGCTGGGGGATCGCAAGGTTTGAGGGTGAGAATATTGTACTCTAGAGGCAATGAAATAATCAGTGAGAGGGGGAATAGAATACAGGAGGCTGACTGATGAAAAGTAGTAGAGTGTAGTGGAACCACTGTCAGGATATGTACCTCATTGACATTAGGTGGAAAGAGTAATGCTTTATAAGTGAGTCAGTATTGTGAAGCTGAAAATTCTTCCTGCTTCCCTTTCCTCCAGCGCCCATGAGCATGAGAGTATAAGCAATGCATGCTCAGGCAGGTTCCAAGGAACCAAACACCTCTGAAGAGCACCAGATTTCAGTAAGACAGAGATCTGATCTGTAAAAAGGTTGAGAATATGGGGAAAGCCATTTATTGTGGAGGGGACAGACACAATTTCGTGACTGCTCTCAGTGCCATCAAATAGAGCCTCACTCTACAAAAGGGACCCTGCTCTTGGGACTTAATGCTCTGTGGACATTATCTTGAAATTCTTTTTTTTTTTTTTTTTTTGAGATGGAGTCTCGCTCTGTTGCCCAGGCTGGAGTGCAGTGGCTGGATCTCAGCTCATAGCAAGCTCCGCCTCCCGGGTTCACGCCATTCTCCTGCCTCAGCCTCCTGAATAGCTGGGACTACGGGCGCCCGCCACCTCGCCTGCCTAGTTTTTTGTATTTTTTAGTAGAGACGGGGTTTCACCGTGTTAGCCAGGATGGTCTCGATCTCCTGACCTCGTGATCCACCCGTCTCGGCCTCCCAAAGTGCTGGGATTACAGGCTTGAGCCACCGCGCCCGGCCCTATCTTGAAATTCTTAACAAGATTATCTTGGAATTTGTGTTATGTAAATGGAATCTGATTGAATATTAGTAGATGTGTCAGAGCTTGGAATCTTGGCTCACCTGTGGTACTGCCTTTCCACTGCTTTCCTGCCTCCTCACCTTCCTAGGACAGAATCACAGCTATCTGCTCCTCTCACCTGCCCAATGACTTGCTACCCACAGTGGAGGCCTAGGCATGGGTCTGGGGAGGGACAAGGTCAGGCATATGAGCCCCACAGTTTGTGGGCAGGATCCAGGTGCCTGTGATGGTTTGCACTTGCCTCGCATGTATTTCCATGCCCCAAAAAACATGAGATTAAATAACAAAACCAAAGAACAAAAAAGGCACATAACTGGTTTAGAGATAAATCACAGAAGGAAAATGTTTTTTTTGTTTGGTTGGTTTTTTTTGGCCTGCTTTTTGTACAAAAAGCCTTGCATTGACATTTTGCACTGGACTTCACAAATTTTGTAGCTGGTTCTGATTGCAGGTTTCCAAAGGTCACAGTGGAAAGGTGGAAAGAGTAGAGAAGGAAGGCAATGGTGAAGAGCTGGGAAAAAGGAACATCAACAAGACTTTATGGGAGGATGGATTCATACATTGAGATAATGCAGCTGATGAGCTTAACATTTTGAAAAGTTGCCAAGGGTAAGTTTGTAAGATACAGGAAGTTAGTCTGTCAAAGACCCAAATGGAACTCTGGCCAAAATTTTAGTAAGTACACTGAATTCTAGTGCTTAGCTTTATTGCCCATGGCTTCTGCTCAGGGTACCAAACATAGAGTTAAGAGGTTCTCATAAGTTGCTTCAATAAATCCTTTTCCAGGGGCTATTTAGACACTTCACTTCAAATTTGAAACCACTCCTGACAGTCAATACAGGAGTAAACACGTTGTTTGTGAGCAGGAAGAAGCCAAGGGAAGGTAGTGGAGACATAGTATGAGTCTCATTATGCAGACTGATTACAGTCAAAACATGAGTGAACTTACAAAGGAATCAGAAAATTCTTTGAGTCTTGGGTTTCCAGTGGCCAGCTTTTTAACTCTAATGAAAGACCTTAACTTCTCTGAGGTTTATCTGTAAATTGGGGATGATGATGATTCCTGCTTTTTAAATGCTCAGGGCTGTTGCAATTGTCAAAGTACAGCATTAATATAAAGTTTCTTTGCAAATAGCAAATATCGTTATTTTAATTCTATACTCCTGTTTTTTGTTTTTGTGTTTGTTTTGTTTGTTTTTTTCTGAAGGCTTACGGGATGCTTCGATTGCTCTGTGGCTGCATTTAGGAGAGGGAAGCTGCAGTCATGCGTCATCACTGCCAGCCTCACATCTCTTGATGGTTAAAGCCTTAGGGTGGAGCAAGGGAAAATTTAAAGTAACAAACAAAGCAAAAGCAAGAGGCGACGTTCCAAAGCAGAGGAAGGCTAAGTTTATGTATGTATGTAAATGTCAAGTGTGTATGGGTGAGTGTCTCAGAAGGTTTACGTCTTCTATATAAATGTAGAAGTAAGGAGACTGTCTGCATAGGAAGAAAGGCCTTTTTTTTTTCTGAATTTTAGAATATTTTCTGCTCCATATCATTTATCTACACCTAAGTAGTCTGTTTTTCTATTTTAATGTCTCCTCCTATCTTTCAATATATTGAGGAACATGCTAAGATGTACGCGGGCTTAGCCCTGCCTAATCACCTGTTTCATTCACCAGTGGGATATCCCACCTAAAGGAGCTGTCACAAAACAGCAGCTGTGGGCAGCATGAAAAACAGCAACAACAACTATAACTCTAAAGAGATGGATGAAACCCATTGTTATTTCATTAAATCACAATGTTGGAGTTTTAGGAAGAAAGCTGTAAGCAATGAGCCCAGAAACTAAAATTTGAGTGTGATTTATCATGCTACATCCATAATTAACCAATATCCCAGAACTAATGTTTTTGAAATACCTTTTCGCTAACATATATTTAAGTTCTTAAAGTAGATAACATCTATACATCCAGTTTTGTAAGATTTTTGAGAAGAGGCTTTAAATTTATATTGTGTCCCCACCAAAAAATTGTATTTTCCCTTCTGTGTAGATGAAGGTAGCATTATTAATAGCCAGAGTGGGGTATACATTTATATTAACTCAATTTTCTTTGATGGAAGTGCCTGTATAGCTTCTTTGAAAAGATCGCCACCTAGGGGAAATTAACAAGAGTTAATGCAACATCTGCAATGCACCACATATGCTGCGTATTATCTAATGGCGTATGTATTTAAGGAAAAAAAAATGCAAAACTGTGTCATATTTCAGCAAATGTGGTGGGCCACCTAGGAAAAATAGACTACTTTGTAGACCTAGAAAGTGTGCTTGGGCACAATTTTATTGTTATTTCTAACATAGAACTGCATGTAGCTTTTGTTTATTCATTAGGGCTTGATTTTAATGACTTTCTCCATATCCAGAGAGATTTTAGAATATAGATTTTTTACAAAATAGATATCCATTTGATTATGAGTTATTTATGATTATATTTTTGGCAATTTTTACTATTAAAAATAATAGTTTTAATTAGTACAAATGTTAAGATTCTTACATGTAAAAGAATTTCTATCTGAATTAAGCCTCAGAAATTAACAAAGATGTTTCTCCTTGAACTCATTTATTTGTTTCTGAGAATTTATAGCTAGATCTCCAAATGAGAGCAAGTAAAGTGGGAAATAATTTAGTTGGTTCATTCAAGTAAAAATGGATTATTTTTCTTTCCTTCAATTTCTGATACTTTTGATAACTGTCTTAGAGAATCACTGCATTTTCTGAAAGCACATTTAACATAAAATATGATCCATGTTATAATCTTTACATGCTATGTTGCAGATATGGGAACCTGAAAGAATGCAACCTATCTTTAAGTTGAAATGGATGCTTTAGCAACCATGAAAAATTTATGTTTCGTTTTATAAAAACAAGCTACTAATTTCAAAAGTCAACTTTCTAAAAAGTCAAAATGTAATTTTAAATTAAATCACATGCTCTGAAGATAATTTTTGGTTAATTAGATACTTTTAGATCATAAATGTTAATGCATCAATATTATAAAGTAGGCAAGAGTCTCACAGGGAAAAAAACTTAAGGGATTATTTGAAAAAGTTTTATGTATACTGTGTTTACAATTATTAGAACAGTTGTCAAACTGTCTAGTGACTGCCTGTTAACTCAGTCTTCCCCATTAAGTGGAAAAACTCTTGGTGACAGTGAGTATTTTTATATACAATTATGCCTGAGGTGCTATTTGAGCAGTATCTGTTCTGATTACTTGGTGCCCGTAGAACCAGTAGTTAAACAATTTGAATATAACTCCTAGGTGTATCTATAGCATTTAGAAGAATGCCGAACATTTAGAAGGGACATGAGACACAATGGGTGAATGAATGAATAAATAGACCCTCAAATTAGGCCTGTCCCCTGCTTTAAGTATATGTTTATGGAATCTATAACCCTCTCAGATACACACAAAAATGAGTCTACTGTAGAAGGCATAGTTAATCTTTGTAAGGTAAAGGTAAATATAAATTATTCTATCCCTTTTGAGATTATCCCTGCCACAATCATCTTGATAGATAATCAAGAGCTAGTGGTACACCAAAGGAAATTGTTTTGTCATATGAAATTATATGTATGTAATTATTTAGTGTGTATATATACACACAACATATTATATATGTATGTATACATATACAATATGTATATATATTGTGTATATATCTATATATAGATATAAAATTTTAGAAATCAGTAGTGTATTTGATCATGGAATAGAAAAGATTCTTTGATGAACTAAGATGAACTTATATACCTGGATAAGTAAACTTGATATTTTATCCCTGCCTATTAAAATCGTTTAAATTATTTGGCAATCCAACTGTAACATTCCTCAGCTATGCTAAATTCAAGAAGCACTAATTATCTTCAGCTTGCAAAGTGGATGTGTTTTAAGGTATACCAACATTTAAACTCTGTCTTTTCCTTTACTTCTGGCTGAATCTGATGGTACTTTTAGTGAAATAGGAGTTATAATATCTTACCTATAATAGTGTTCTGAGACAAGTTCTTATTTCTTACTAAATCTAATCCATATTGTCTATTTAGATTTTTGCCTACCCTGAAATTCCTGATACTTTCATGGCTCATGTTTTCAACTTTTAACTTTCATTCTTTATTATATCCATTTTCTTTCGACTGACCTCCAGATAGGGGCTATTACTTTGCTTTTATACTGTATTTTTTTTTTCCTAATTGTAACTGCCATATAGCAGCTCTTGGGCTCTTCTCCTGCCAGTAGCTAGTAGTTTTCCATTTCTACCCACTTCCATTAGTAAAGGCTGATTCCTAATTTAGAGAATTAAGAATTCTGCAATCAGAGTGAGCTTTATACTTTCACCTCAGAAGAAACGGAAAAGGGGTCAGGGAACTGCTTTAATGATGTGAATAGCCTAGCACAGTTTTGCCCTCTGCTGTTTTACTCTCTTTAAAACATCTCATCACATAAATAATTTATCACAGAACTTTTGGACATCAATTACTGGGACTCAGCACTTTTTCCAGGACAGCATTACGATATGCGGTATGACTGCAAAAGTTTGGCTTTGGCTATTGACTCAAAGTTATGTCCTTGAATAATCTGAACTTAATCTAAGATTTCATCACACTCCCCTCCATTTCAGAGTGGACTTAATGGTATAAGGAAACAGACTATGTGGCTTCCAACCTCTATCACCTATTAGCTGTGGGATCTTGGGTAAGTTGGTCAAGAGCTCTAAGCATTGGCTTTTTCACTGCTAAACTAAGCATATGTTCTGAATACAGCTTCTACACAAGGTAAACACTCAGCAAAGTGAAACAGAATAAAATAAGTGTTGGCTATGTCAAGCTTCACCAGGTACTCTAAATTTTAAAATTACAATAGTCTAAAAATATATTTTCATGTGCCTTTTAGAAACAGGAACATTGACATGAGCATTTTCAAGATGGTTTATTTATACTCATGGTGATTCTGCGGCCCAGCAAGTTGGAACCAAGAGCTTCTTGTTACATTATAAAATTTTGTGTTCAATTCCTGTGCAAATCTATGCATGAGGACAGGGCTATTATACCACACAGTTTAGCATACAAGAGATGTGGTTGAGTCTCTAGTTACTCTTTCTTCTGCTTTCCTAATGAAGTAGGTTTTAGTACACACATGGATAAGTCATTATGCTTCTCTGTTGGAACTACCTAAGAATAATGGATCACTTCATAGATTTATTTCTATTTTATTCTTTTTTAATATTGAAATTATGTATTAAGAGCTTCTTATGTGCAAGATTGTGCACTGGAACTAGAAAGATGATCAATTCCTTGCCCTATAGCCTTTTCTAGACAGAAGAGAACCACAGGTAATTAACGATAATTTAGAAAGGATAATGGAAGTATCAATAAAGTGAAGTGTTAAGGAAGTACAAAGCAAGAAGTACAGAGCACCTCTTTCTAGAAGTACTGCGGAGTAACTGATGAATGCATCACTAAGGCAGTTGTAAATGTAGAAACTACCTCTCAGGCTAAGGCAGAGCCCACTCGTAGCATTCATTTGTGCTCCCACTAGACCTAAATAGCAGCTGGAAAGAGCTGGGAATCAGGCAGCAATAAAAATATTAATTATCTTCTGGGTGCCAGAGCAACAAACAAGCAAGTTTATTTATTTCCCTAACAAGATGTACTCTAATTAGTGGCCATGACCATTAACAGATTACACCGTGTTTGAGTCCCAGGAGGTGACTGACTATCACAAGTCCTGCTTTTACTACCAGGTCAATGGATACATACTCTCATTTTTACTTCTCGGGATTAAAGAGTTAAGCATTATTTAGTTTAGCAATTTCAATTTTGGTAATTGTCTTGTCTATTGTCAGTATTTAAAGGAAAACAAATACACTGTCAGTACAGATTGTGAATGTTAATTAGTGATGTTACTGTCAAAAAGACTTTGAATAGACAGAAGTATTAGAGAAACACCTTTAGATAAAATATGATTCATGGAATAAAGTTATTCTAACTATATCAAAATAATAATCCATAGACATACAAGGAATCCTGTGGGCCAATGTTTTCCCCCTTTCCTTCACACACTTTGGTAATTTATGTTTATGTCTTAGTCTTGTAGGTCAAAAAGATACTAACTTTTAAAAACCAAGCCATATAGCAGCATATTCAAATAAATAATGTAAATATCTATCTTAATAGATAGATATTCTTAGTGCTTTGTCACAATACCATTACAGTACTCTTTTTGCATTTGTATTAATGTATTATGTATTCCAAAAAATGCATCTGTGAATATAGTACAAGAGCTCATCAATCATTAGCTTACATGTAAATGTTTTGCCTTTGCCACTAGGTGGCACCTATATATTAATAGTTGTAGAGCATAAATTCTACATAAGAAGGCAAAATAGACAGTGAAGGAGAGAAAAGTAAGCTATTTTATTAAATCCGTTTTATATTTCAATATTTGCTCAGGAAACAATGTAAAATTCACAAATTTGTTTAAGACTAAGGGAAAACATTAAATACTCATTATTCTTTTTTAAGAGAAGATGAACATTGATTTTGGAAAAATTCGCTGGGGGTTGCCAGGGGAACATATAGAACCACTTAGTCTTGACCTCAGCTTGCCATCTTATATTATAATCTCCCAGTTCAAGGAAATTCTGCAATCAAAACATCAAGAAAAAATAAAAACTGTAATTATATATGGCAGCACTAAAATTCTGCTTTTGGTAGTACTATTTAATGATAAATGTCATATGAAATGTCTAGTCTAACAGAAATTTTTGTGAGAAATGGTAAATTAACACTAGTTAAGAGTCTTAAATTACTAGGACTAAAAATGACATGCTAAAAATCTAAATATATTCATAGGAGAGGATACACAATGCATGATAACAAAACTATTAATCATTATAAAAATTTCAAATGCCATCTGAAACCATCAGAAGATGCCACTATTAATAACTTAAATAACATCTAAAAATGCCAGTTAATGTCAAATCTAAATTTTTAAAGAGAAATGTGGATATCTAGTCTTAGGTGTTACAAGTTTACTCAAAATAACCTTCCCAGGATAATAAAATATCACCAATAGAATTTGAAAGAAATCAAAAAGTAAAAGAACATTCAGTAATCATTAAAATTTTATTACAACTCTTGGTACTGTCTATGCTTCACTAAATATTGCATTGCATTTATTTTTTGAAATCACAGTATTGAATTTAGGCAGCACAAACTTAATAGCTGAATAGAATTATAGTGTCCAGCTCATGAGAAGAGTGCATGGATAGTATGTGATTAGTGTCTTAAGTTGAGAATAACCATTCTAAAAGCAACATCCAAAAAAGAAAAGGAAAAAGATTTAGGATGAAGCAAGCAGCCTAGAAAGACGGTAAGTCAAAGCGTATGTAACACGAACAGTGGTATAAATAAGTAGGTGAGCTTCTCCAAAAGATAGTCCAAATACAGCCAAGTCCTTTTTGGTTTGAAATATAATACCTTTGTATATTTTCCTATAATGCAAAACTAGGACCAGTTGGTGGAATTGGTGGTCAAAAGCAAAAGCCTTCCTTTTTTTTTTTTTTTTCAAGGCAAGCGTCTTGCTCTATCACCCATGCTGGAGTGCAGTGGCTCCATCTCTGCTTACTGCAACCTCCATCTCCTGGGCTCAAGCCATCCTTCCACCTCAGCCTTCCAAGTAGCTGAGGCCACAGCCATGGGCCACCATGCCTCAGATAACAAATATTACTTTTTTTGATGGGGATGGGTTTCTCCATGTTGCCCCTGCTGGTCTTGAACTCCTGGGCTCAAACAATCCCAAAGTGCTGGGATTACAGGCATAAGCCACTGCACTGGGCCAGACATTTTTTTTTTTTTTTTTTTAATTAAAACTAGAACTTCTTATTGCAGGAAATAGGACCATGTATTTTAAATTGCAAAAAACAGTTCTGCATGTGATCTTTCTATAGAAAACAATATATTTTCAGTGTAAAAAGAAGGGAGGAATAAAAGATTTGAGCTGATGACCTTTTAACATACAAAGTCTTCAAGCTTTTGATTTAAAGCTATTGTTTGTATGTTAAATTTCACAACAATTGAGACAATTATTGATACTCTAGTAGTTGGAAACCAGAGTTAGAAATACATGCATGGTCTACATGTTGGAAATAATTTTGTTATACTAAGGTAGACCTACTAGGGTATTATAGCATCTGCAGTGGAGAAATGACCCTAGCACGTTGTCAAAAGTCACTAGGGGCTCAAAGTTGTAAGGCATTAGGACCTAGTGTTCATAGTTACACAGAACATTTTAGCTCTATTATGTAGTATCCTATAACTGTCCATTATTCAAGGAGGGCAATTGTCAGTCACTCCCCTTGGGAATCCTTCTGAATATAGGATTTTTCTGTTAGAGAAACTCTGCTATGTACCTCTATTTATACAAGTATTTATATGTAAGCGGATTTTCTAAAATGGTTGACATCTAAAAGTTAAATTCTGCACTTGTTATACCCATCTTGACTGATTTATTTTGAAATGAAAGTATGCTTGATTTGAGGCAATGCCAGAGAAGTATTTAAATGTAGTTTGTTCCAGGAATACATTTGTCTCAAACACTCCCTCCCTGCCTCCTACCCTGCCCCTTATAGTAGAACTACTACATCATATTACCATGCAGCAATATGTAGGTACAGCAGTGAAAGATTCTCCCCAGAGCCTGAAAGTTTAAGGGAATGAATAACTCCTCTCTTCTCAGGCAGAGTCCCAAGACACAAGACCACTTGCGCCAGCAGCCTGCATCCGCAAGATAGCAAAAGCAGGAAGAGAGCTGCCTGGAAAACACCTACCCTGGCCAGAAGACATGTATCCCTGAAGATTAAGAAAGAGGACATCTGGGTACTAAGTAGCAGTCACGTCAGACTGAGACACTTCCTGTTTACAGACGGCTATAAAACCCCCCTGTCCCATCCTCACCTGGGGATGACGCCATTTTAGGCCTCAGCCCGCCTGCACCCAGGCGCTCATTAAAACAGCAGGTTGGGCCCCACTGTGGCTCACGCCTGTAATCCCAGTACTTTGAGAGGACAAGGCAGGCAGATCACGAGGTCAGGACATCGAGACCATCCTGGCTAACACGGTGAAACCCCGTCTCTACTAAAAATACAAAAAATTAGCCAGGCACGGTGGCGGGCTCCTGTAGTCCCAGCTACTCAGGAGGCTAAGGCAGGGGAATGATGTGAACCTGGGAGGCAGAGCTTGCAGTGAACTGAGATAGCGCCACTGCACTCCAGCCTGGGCGAAAGAGGGAGACTCTGTCTCAAAAATATAAAAATAAAATAAAATAAAATAAAATAAATAAAATACAGCATGTTACTCCACATCGCCTTGTGTTGTGTTGTTTGTTGGCGCGGCTCTCTGGGCTCAAACCAATACAAGAACCTTTCAAGCAGTATATTCCTCAGTGTCTTGATCCTCCAAATAACTCTCTTCTAATTCCTCCTGACCACAAAAAGAAAAAAGCACTTATACTCTAGGATGGCTGATTCCAGCCCAGTGGCCTGGCAGGAGTGAATTACACTTTGCATATCACACTCTTGATATTTGTGTGTGCTAGCATAAGAATTATAATTGAAACAGGGATTTAAGTATCTCTTGTCTAGGTGCCTACCCTCCTTGGACTCAGGTCAAATTTATTAAAGGAAGTTTTGTTTCTAGATAGGTTGTTTGAAATAAAACAACAGTATGTTCAAGTAACAGTGTACCTACAGCTTTTAACTAAAATAGAGGACTTGGGTCCTGAAACAATTTCTTTTGATTTTCAGGTATTTTATCTATTAAAAGGGAGATAAAGCATTAGTTCATAGGGTAGTTATATGTTTAAATGTGATCATGTATGTTAACTATCTTACATGTATTCAAATGTGTTTTGAAATCTAATGTCTACATTTTGATAGTTTAACTGTTCTACTTAAGGGACTTACTACAGGCATTAAATATTGTTTGGCATTTTCATATATCTGTATCTGTATCTTAATCTACAATGAGCTTAACTTTAAGTGTAGCATAAAACAGAATCTTCAATAAAGTAATATTAGGAATGATATCCAGTTATTTTATGCACCTATAA
Source organism: Mandrillus leucophaeus (assembly GCF_000951045.1). Classification (NCBI taxonomy): domain Eukaryota; kingdom Metazoa; phylum Chordata; class Mammalia; order Primates; family Cercopithecidae; genus Mandrillus; species Mandrillus leucophaeus. The sequence goes on from NW_012103588.1 coordinate 2,716,680, forward strand.
AGTTACCTAAAAATTCTTATGAATATTTTTCTAAAGTAAAATTTTGATTTTACTTTATAGACGAGAAGCAACAAAGCAACATTTATAACAACTTCTCCCATTCGGGCATTTTTTTCCCACCAAATGCATATATTGATATACATACACATAAAATATTCCTGTGTTACACTGTCATCATATCACTTTCATAAACTATTAACCGACAGAACTTTTTTTTCAAGTATTACAGTTGCATTGATTTTGATTTTGAAAATATACATTCAACTATCCATTGCTTCTATGGAACAGGACGGGTAACTCTTAACACCAACCATTAGAGCATTAACGTCAACCGTAAAAGGAAACATCATTGACCTGGGGCAAGGGCAGGCGCAGGGGGAGATAAAGGGTAGAGAATATTATCTTGGGAAAGAGTCCAACTCTAGAGATTTAACTAGTTCACATATAGTCTGCATAATGGTATCTGCCACTCAAAGGTAATGAATCTGATTACAGTTATACTAGGGGGAAATGGGACAGAGGTAATGAATCATTTTGTTATTTTGGGAGATTTTACATTTGTAGTTGCTTGCATCACTAACAAATAACTTTTAGACACCAAATAATATGTCTATGACCTCATTTGTGCGTTTACTGAATACTTACTATAACTAGGAAGTATTGAATGTCACCGTTTGGAGTGCTTGGTAACTATCATCTCACTTAGTCTTTACAATCTAATTTCATCCATGAGGTAGGTACTATAGATGAGGAAACTGAGATGTCAAAATTTCAGTAACAATCCTGAGGTCACACACGTAAAAAATGATAGTTTTGAATGCATAAGCCATAATCTTAATCATTAAATTCCCGTGAGGCTTCTGCAATGGATCTAACACCTGGGTGTCAGTGCTGCTGGTTCATAGACCACACTTTAAATATCATGGCAGTAGACCATGTGAAGTGTCCATTTACACACTATTTTACCAGAAGCCAAAACTACATTTCAGGGACAAGTTGGTTCATACTTAGTTCTGTGATATTAATAACAACTGAAATATCTGATATGTCAGCCTCATAGAATTGCTATGAGATTTTCTGGGCCTTGCTAATAAATTTAGACTCAACTAATGTTCAGAAATTATGTGAGATAACTTTATAAAATGTAGTTTAACATATAACAGTCAACAGTGTTTTGCAGTTATAATACAATTCTTCTTAAATATTGAGTATTTTGTCTTCACAATATACCTAAGTGATAAAGTATAATCACATTCCTCTTAAATATTGAGTATTTTGTCTTCACAATACACCTAAGTGATAAAGTATAATCACTAATACTGAGGAAACAGAAACCCAAGACAAGTGGCTACCACAACAGGTCACTCAGGCAGCAGGACAACACACATCCAGGCCTTCCCATGCCACATCCAAATCTTTTCTTCTCTTCCATTAGCTGATCTTGACAATGGAGTGTATTCCACTAATTAACTAAAACTAAATAAAGAAAACTGCTACTCAGCTACTGAAACAGCTAAGATAGCCACATTCTGATTTTGATTTTAATAAATAGATAATCAAGGCCGAAGTGATTTGACAACACTGAGTAATTGTCAGTTGTTTTACATTAACATAAACCTTATTGAATACAAAACATGGCTGCATGTATCGTTTTATTATGCTGCTAAAAGCAAAATACAATTCAAGGACTTTTTTTTAGTCTTATCGACTCCCTTAACCCAAGGTCACCTATGGGAGATGTATCATTTATATCCCAGATCTGTAGGTTTGGTGTTAGCTGGAGGAGATTGGTCATTTCAACTCTTATATTTATTTTAATGGAACTAAATATGTTACAACTACTGTCTTCCTCATATAAGGATGTTCTACAATTTTATAAAATCATACTCAGAGTTCAGAGTTGATCTCTAGATGTGAAGTGTACTTAGCATCTTTAGAGGGCTAATATTTTCATGGAAAATAAAATTCCTCTAAGTTACTGTAGAGACAAAGTAATGAAGATAAATCAAGAAATGCTGTCAGTCTCTAGAAGATGAAAATGCCAGAATCTCTACGTGAGAAACAAAACCTCAAAATAGACAGCAAAGATGCTTATCAAGTCCAAGCCCTATAATCATGTTTTATGATTTATAATATTATTTTTCTGACAATTGGCAAAATAGCTCCATTCTTGAAAGAAATGCCTAACAGGCACTTCATCCTCATTGTGTTCACCCGATAAAGTTTGAAATGATTTTAATAATAATGAATTTATTTTGGAAAATTGTATTTTCTCTTCAAGTGTACACATACCTCTAAAACTGAAGACTGGGTTTTTCAGAGCCATACAAACACTGTAAAGGCTATGGGATCATCAAGTTTTACTGAATAAATTTTGCAAGAGGCTCTCCATGGGAGTTGAGAACTGTGGTGCTCCAATCACGCTGAGCAGGAAACCCTAATATCCCCCTCATTACATGATAGTGGGTGGTTAGAATGGTGAGTGTTCCTGTATGACCAATCCCTTCAACCCCTAACATGGGTTAATTATTTCATATTACTCGTCAGGATTAGTAAAGCAAGCATCACAGTATCTGGCTAATTATTAAAAGAAAAAAAAGGTCAGGTAGAGAATCATCAATGACTAATAGTTGTTTCCTCTCATTATGTTTTGCTGGTGTCTATTTCAGAAGATACGGATGGCATAAAAGTGAGTAGATAATATGGTTTCTGCACCCTTCTCTCACTTGTCATTGGCCGTTGCTTCCAGACATGCTGGTCTTTCTATCCTCAGTTCCTCAAAGGCATCAAGCTCCTCTCAGCTCTTGGCCTTTAGACTTAGGGGTCCCTTTGCCCACAATAAACAGCCTCAGCCTTACTCCTGGGTTCGCTAGTGATCTATGTTTTTATAGTGGTACATTTCCTTCAGACCACTTGCAATGAGCAATCCATCTAACTCATTTTGCTTGGCCTCCAGTAGTTCAATATTTGTTGAATAATGGTTCATGAGCAAGAATGTAGACTCCTGAGGCATTGCATATGTTTACGTCCCTTAAAATAACTAGTGAATAACACCTTTGCATATGAAGGCTATTAATATGTTGTGAATTCTTAAATTTAAAATATTTCGCAGGAAGAAATGGAGAAATATCCAGATGGGATTGTGAATAAATTCAATCCTAAATGAAAAAAAGTCTTCTCCAGTGAGAATATACCTAAGTTTGACCTTTTGATTAAGTGTCGTGAGTAAAGTATTTATGGGTTATGACTTGCATGGATTTATTACCTAGCTTCAGGAGGTGGATTCTTGATTTCCCTCTGCATATATGTATTAGAACAGTAAAACACATAGGGATGGCTACTTTTAATTTTATAGGTCATTCAGAAATTACATCTTGTAGAAAGTAAAGGTTTCTTAGAGTTTTGGTTATTCACAACTGCAATTTGGAATGTTTGGTGTAATTTTAAAATTCCTAAGTTTTTGCCCCTTTCTTCTATTCATCCTTTTGACCACTGAAGCATTGCTGCATGGATTTGTGATATTTAAATAATGATAAATGAGAGGCAAGGTACTTTTATTTAATACTTTTTATTATTGAATAACTTAAGTTTATCACCTTGAAAACTGCAATATATCAGTAACAATCAACATTCAGGTAAAACATCACCACACATTCTTCTCTTCAACAAATAAATGCTAACTTGTGGTTCAAAGTCAAAAGATGTAATTTCTGAGAAGGCATGTTTAAATTCATCATCTAGGGATATTCTGGAAATATGCTATGGATGGAACTTTTATCAACTGTCCAGGAAGAAATGTATTATTACTTCCTAAAAATGTTTGAACAAAAGCTATTATTTTGAATGATGTATTCTCCATAAGTAATTGCTGTTTAGACATCAGAAACCAGCTCACACAGACTCACGCTTACACATCTTTTACTCTCCTTTATAACAAAGACAAATTGAAAAATGAAATAAGATATTCCACCCCCAAAAGGTCAATAATCTTTTACTCTAAAAAAATCTATTCTGCAAAACATTTTTTATGGCTCCTCAGAACTTAGGATAAAGACTCTATCCAATAAAGAGGCTTCAAAACCTAAGCTATGTTCCATTGTTTGCAGTTACCTTGGACTTTAACTAGATGTGCAAGTTGACTTCTGACCATGGGGAATCCTCTCCATGACTGGATTATGGATTGTTGAGGCCATGGCAGATAACCAGTTCCACAGAAGCAACTTCATGTTTTTCTGAGGAAGATCCATAGCACTGTGGAACAAGGAATATCAATAAGCGATGCCACAAGAGACTGCAAATGGGGTTAACAAAATACAACCCTCAAAAATGAACTCTGATGGTGGAAAAATCTACGAGGTAAAATATTGTTGAAAAAAAATACAGGGATTGAAAATGGCTTCAGTTATGTTAAGAGCACTGGTGAACATTCAGTAGCGTTAGAATGTGCTTTCTTATGCATGTAACAAACTGTCTCTTCATGCCAAGCTCATTAAGTGGCTAAGTTGTATAAATTTGTTCAAAAACAAACGCTTTTTCAGCATTTATAGATTTTTTTTAAAAACCAGCAACTTTGTTTTCTAGAGGGGAAAACACCAAGTGAAAATATTCTAATGGTAGTAATAAAATACTTGGCTTTTAATCAGTTTCAGTAAAATTATATTTGAAAGCTCCCCCATCACCACCCATAGTCATACACATACGCATCAAATTTTAAGCATTTTATAATGGCCAAAGAAGGTGTTTACATCTGTTTATTAATGGAACTCACTTTTTAATCAGTTTTTAATAAATTGCTAATCCAGTTTAGCCTCAAATCAGTTCCATCCCTTTCCTCAATCCCTTTTCTGATGTCTAACAGTTAAAGTCCTGTGCAGTGAACAGGGATTCCTGTGGCACTTTGGGAATTATCTGCTCTGGGTTTAAAAAAGTGCAGCTTATAAAGTTCTCTCTCTTTTCTTCAGCCTCTACGAAGATTGATAAAGGCATTTCCAGAGGCAAATGAAATTCTTCCCCTCTCTGCTCGTTCTCCTCCAGGACCTCCTCTTCCCCTTCTACCTCCTCCTCTTCCTCCTCCTCCTCCTCCACATATTCAGCCTCTTCGACCTCTTCCTCCTCCTCATCTTCGACCTCTTCCTCTTCCTCATCTTCCACCTCTTCTTCCTCATCTTCGACCTCTTCTTCCTCATCTTCAACCTCTTCTTCCTCCTCCTCGCTCACCTCCTTTGCATCACACACCTCCTGGTCATACTCCTCCTCATCATCATTTTTCTTCTCCTCTTCCTCCACCAGCAACGGGGCAAGAGACTGGTTTTCCTCTGGTTTAGGACTGAATGCTAGAGAGGGATTCTGCACAAAGCCATACAGAGCTTCCTGCAGTCCCCAGGTTTCCTCGCTGCCGCCAGGGGGCGCGTCGTTTCCGGAGGATCTGGCCGGGGAGGCCTCGCCGCTCACCGGGGCCTTCTGCGCCCTCAGCGCCTCCTGCTGACGCTCCAGCTTCTCCTGCTGCCGCATGTCCTCGTAGATCTGGTTCATGATGAATTGGGTGGTGTTGGGCGGCGCTCGCATGCCAGGCTCTCTCCACTCGTACAGCTTGACCGGCCGCGGCAGCGTGCTCACATTCGCTGGCGGGCTCCGCGGGGAGGAGCGGCGAGGGTGGTGGCGCAGGCCGCGACCCCTGCGGCCCCAGCGCTTCTTCCTGCCTGGGGGCCTCGCCCAGCTAGGGTTCCAGGACCCGTTCCAGCAGGAGCAGCAGCAAAAGCAGAGAGGGTGCAGGCCATACACCCGAAACACTTGCACTGGGCAATGGAACTTCCGGAATCCTGGAGGAGGTGGGCGCCAGGGCCCTCCCCAGCACCCCCAGTTAAAGCACACGGGTGGTTGGAACCAAAAGCCCGGGCCGTGCTGTGGCTTCGGCTGCTTCCTTGGGGGCCCATACTCGGTCTTGGGGCTATAGCGGTGCGGCCTATTGTACACTGGAGGGCCCTGGCGCCTTCGATGGCAGGACGACCAGGAGCTCAAGGAGGCCGAGTGTGCCCAGCCACCGCCGCCCAGGTTCAGAGGGTCTTCCCTTGTGTCGAGGGTCTGAGTCATCGTTCGGGGAGCTCTGAGAGGTCTAGATGGTAGCGACCCAGAAGCTGTCGTCAAGTTTTGCCAGATAGGACGGTCAGAAGAGCCTCGTCTCGTCACCCTGTCTCTCCACGCAGTGCCACGTGTCTACCCCTGGGATCACGTTTTCTCTCCAGGAGGCCGCTCTCTTCCTGGTTTGCGAGCTCTTCGGTAGTAATCGCTTGTCCTTCGCACCTGGGTTGTCTCACCCAGGTGTGCTGGGTGGGACTGGGGCTGGGTAAGGATGGTGGGGGAGGAAGGTGTTGGCAGGCGACACGCAGTGAGACCCACTCCCGGGTCCCCCCCACACCCGGCTCTGCTGAGGCACGGGCTGGGGCCGGGGGAGGCAGGGGTTGCGCAGTTACCTGCTGCTACCTCTCAACCCAGGTGCTTCACTGTCACCGTCCTGGCAGGACTGGGGTGGCGAGGGCAGCGGCAGCCTTTAAATACTGGCTGTGGTCTCCCGCGTGCCCACCGCGTTCTTGGTCGCCCAGGGCAACAGCCAATTGGGGTCGAAATCGTCCTCCCTGTGTGCAAGACCGGGTTCTGGCTGGAACCAGGCTCTAGGTGAACATTCGCAGGGGGCTTGTGACGTAGCGTTTGGGGGAGGCGAAGAGGGACTCAGGCTGGGTTTGTGCTGCTCAATTCAAGCACCTCTGGAGGCAGTTTATCCGAAAGCTTTGTGTCACCTTGAGACAGGGGTTTAGAAGATGGGCCTTCATCTGAACCCGGTGGGGGCGGGAGAACTTGAGTTTTGAAAACCCCACATTCTACACCTTTGGAGGGTAAAATGACACAAGCCAGGGTAGGGATGCCTATTTTTACATCAAGCACAAGTGTCTTTACATGTACTATATCACCTCTTTTGTATTAATGGAAAATTAATGGAAAATTACTGGAGAAAGAAAACTTGGCCCAACCTCTTACGTTCTGGCCAGTGCCAACTCTTCTTACTCCGGGGAAATGGAATTCATAATACATAAAACAAGGCCACAAACATTTATTATTGCATGTGCTTCCTGACACATAATCCTGGCATCTACCCTGAGAGGTAGGCGTATCTTATCACCTGTCACAGATGAGGGAACTGAGGGGTTAATTTCCCCATGGTTGTGGGGCTAATACATTTTCAGGCTACTATTTAAGCCTAAGCCTGTTTGATCCTAAAGTTAGATTCTTAATGGCATTGCTGTATGTTCTACCAAACCACCAGTAGGACCCTTGTGATAACTAAATGACATGCATTTGGGAAGGTACTTTGTTATTGGTAATATGCCATACATATGTACCTCAATGAAACAAATATTATTATTACCAGGATGAATACCACAGGTTTGTCCTTGGGAAGAGGAATATTCAGATTGTTTTTCCTTTTGTCCCTTCACTGACCATACAGTCTGTACCCAGGAAGCCTTTAAAGCACTGTGGTTAAGCATATGGGTTTTAATTTAAATAAATGGGGTTCAACTTCAACTCACCAATTATTAATCTCTGTAAGCCTCAGTTTCCTTACCCATACCACGATTATACTACCTTTTCCATACAGTTGTGTAAAGAGTTAAATGCATATAGCAGATCCTCTAATAATGTTTTGCTCAATATCATTTCCTTATAACATTGCTGAGGCAAAACAACAACCATAACAAAACCACATTTCATTATATGTCTTTTCATTTAAAAGTAGCAGTTTCCAAGAACCAATGATGCAAAGTGAGGGACTTACTGTAATTCCTTAAAGCACTTAGTGCAGGTACCCTGTAAGTACTCAGTAACTGTTAACCGTCATCCTTATATTTAAATACTTAATGACTTACAAAAGAGGTGATATCGTACATGTAAAGACACTTGTGCTTGATGTAAAAATAGGCATCCCGACCCTGGCTTGTGTCCTTTTCTTGTCCTTCTTTGTAAAACGTCAAGGAAAGTGCTACCATACTTGATCCTAGAGAAAACCGTCTCAGTGTATATCCCTTTATTACTTTTCTGTGCTGAGTGGAATTGCACAAAATGGAACACTGCCCGCTGGGAACTTCGGTCTATATAAGGCTCCATTAAATGCCAGAAAAACAGAATATGTGAAAGCCCTGAAGCTAGCAAAGGTCATTTATCCATTCCTGGCTGAAAATAGAGAACAGTGTAGGGGGTTTTGGATCAGGACTCCAACATTTGCCCTGAGACCTGTAGAATCCACAGGCTTCATTTAATTTCATTTGCTCTGGGGTTTGCTGAGGACAAGCCTGTTTGACTCAAAAGTACAGAATGCTGACATGTTTAGCCTGCAGTATCCCTTTCTAGATATGGACTCACCTTTGGCAGTTATTCTGACCCTGCTCTGCTTACTCAAAATTGAATGGTGAGAGCCCAGATTTATTTTTTCTAAGGACCTATGTGTCATGCAAAAATGAGTTTTAATTGAGAGCATTACAGATGGACCATGTTGCTGTATTGGAATCCCAATCAGTTTCTTTTTGTTTTAAAATAGATGGTTAACTCATTTTACAGGTAATTAAGGACATCATTTTTTGATCAGTTGATGTGACCTTTATACAGCTAACCTTGGCATTATATACTTTTTGCATGATGAGAATATTTATTCTCCCTACTAAAAAGCATTGACACGTTATTGCCTTGCCCAAATTTTCTTAAGAGAAGCAGCAATTTATTATTTTGATTATGATTTTAGTTTTACAAAGATTGGACTTATAATACAAGTTTTGAATGTACTGGTAAATCGTCCAAGAAAATTTACCACTGAAGCATGTTAAAAAGTCAGACATTTATTTAATTTTTAAAGACACACTTTTATAGTTTTTTTAATGACAAATGATTGTGTGTGTGTATATATATATAACCATGTGATGTTTCCATACATATATACTTTATGGAATGATGAAATTAGGCTAATTAGTATATTACTTCAAGTATTTGTCATTTAATTTTGGTGAGAATTTAAAATCCTCTCATGGCTATTTTGAAATACAGAAGACATTAGTGTTCATTGTAGTCACCTTGATGTGCATTAGAACACCAAACTTACTCCTTCTCCCTACCTGTAACTTTGTACCTGTTGACCAATGTAAGGACACATTTTTAATTGACCCATATTCTTTCAGTACCATGAAATGAAATATTCTGATTCAATATTGAATATAACACATTCATCCTGTTATTGAATATTGTATTAGTTTTCTGTTGCTGCATAACAAATGACCACAACCTTGGTTACCTAAAACAATATACATTTATTATCTCAAGGTTTTCAGGAGTCAGGAGTCCAGGAATAACTTAGTGGATCCTCTGTCTGGGGGTTCAACAGGCTGTGATATGGTTTGGCTGTGTCCCTACCCAAATCTCATCTTGAATTGTAACTCCCATAATTCCCACATGTTATGGGAAGGACCCGGTGGGAGATAATTGAATCATGAGGGTGGTTTCCCCATAATGTTCTCATGGTAGTGAATAAGTCTCACGAGATCTGATGGTATTCTAAGGGAAACACCTTTCGCTTGCTTCACATTCTCTCTTGCCTGCTGCCATGTAAGATGTGATTTTGCTCCTCCTTTACCTTCTGCCATAAGTGTGAGGCCTCCCCAGCTGAGTAGAACTGTGAGTCCATTAAACCTCTTTTTCTTTATAAATTATGCGGTTACGGGTATGTCTTTACTAGCAGCTTGAGAACAGACTACTACAGGCTGCAATTAAGGTTTTGAATGGTTTGAGTTCTCGTTGATGTACTCAACTCAGAAAAATTCACACCTAAGATCATTTATGGCATTGGCAGAATTTATTCCCTGTGGCTCTAAGACTGATGGCCCTGCCTTTTAGCTGTCTGTTGGCTGGAGGCCACCTTTAGGACTTGAGGCCACCCACTAGTCTTAGAGGCTAAGGGCAGTTTAGACACTGCCCACAGCAAGAACTGTGGGCTTCCTCAGCAGGGCTGCTCACATCATCAAACTGGCAAAGATAATCTCCGTAGTTTCTCCTAGCAAGATGGAAAGTTACAGATGTAAATACAGATATATACACGTGTGTGTGTGAAAATGTGTGGCTGTTTATCATAATCCTGGCCTTGACATTCTTGCCTTGACATAATCCTTGGCTTTCTATCACCTCTGCCATCCTCTGTGGATTAGAAGCAAGGCCCAGGTCCCCGTGGACACGCAGTGTGGAGGGGTTGGGGCGTAGGTTCTGCTATGTTTTATGTTGTGCAGAGCATTACGTTTTTAAGTTGAAAACATATTGCAATTTTGGTGTTGGTTTTTGTGCATTTGTGTGACTTGAAATGAAGAGTTCTAACACTTGATGGCAGTAGTAACTCATTCAAAATATAGTCAGCAACAGTTCCTATACAAAACAAACTGAGAAGTAAACACCTCATTTTTGTGTTTTATCATAAATTCAACTTTTAAACAATTCCAGGTTGCAATATTAATTACCTTTTATTCTTGTGCGTAGAATTGGGTGCTTTTATTTATTATACTTTAGCATTTTTCAATTGACTTTGAAAAAGCAAACCTCTGCCAATTAAACTTGTAAATAAAATTCTTCAGAGAGAAGTTGGATATGCCCAATCCAGTCAGATAAATTAAATTCAACAAATATTTTTTAGATCCATCTATGTCACTAATACAGTGCTATGTGATACAAAAATAGAATGCATGTTTGCTTAAAGTAGTTTTAAAGTATAATGTATTCTGCGGCAGTAGTATGCAGTGTTCATTTTTTTCTTGGCAAATAACCTGTAATATTTAGAGAAAAGTAAACATATATAGCCATTGAATAGAAGAAAAAACAATTTGATGCTTAAAAATATATGTTCTGTCAGGCTTGCCTTTTCCTATTGCTGACATCCACGCAACAGGATTTTAAAACCAAAGGGTCAACGCCATCTTGTGGTCACAAAGTCTGAGTACAAAGTATTAAGCCTTTCTAGCTTTTCAAAGGTGGGATAGAGATTCAAAGGGACATATTGCTTTCTCTTAACAATTTGGGAAATTTTGGGGTTAGTTTGCAGATTTTTGAGGTGTGTTGTGCATCAGGGAACACCATTGTGGTTTTTTCCCATTTATAAATCCTCGAGTCATTTTAAGCAAATTTTGAAGAGGGAGTTAACTTTGTGATGACAAAGACAATGTTTCTATAGATTCAGAGAAATAAGAAATGCCAGTTTTACAAATCATAGTACTATGTGTAGGTATTATTTCCTACCACCTTTTGAAGTTATTATTGATCCTTTAACAGTTCAAGATTTGCAGAGGATTAACACAGCATGTTGTAGTTATCACATCTGAAAACTCTGAACACTCAGAAATACTTAGATGGGAATTGTTAGCCTGGTCATGTTTGCTTATAAGTAGTTTTAAAGTATAATGTATTCTGGGGCAGTAGGATGCAGTGTTCATTTTTTTCTTGGCAAGTTAACCTGTAATGTTTAGAGAAAAATAAACATATATAACAACTGAATAGGAAAAGAAAGCAATTTGATGCTTAAAAATATGTTATGTTTTAATCAGAAGTCAGTTTTAAATTTAGAGTTTTCAAATAAGAATGTGAGGTATTTGAAATGGCCACTTAAATATGATACATTTAGCAGCATCACTAAAATATTATCATCACATTTTAAGAGTTATAGTAAGCACTTTGTCTTAGGGTTCATGTAAAACTATATCTGCAAAGCAACCTTATTGGGAGGCAGTCATAATGCCTGTGAGAATGTTGGCTAGCACCATAACATTTGTATAATATTGCCCTTTTTATCCCAGTATTTTATTTTATTTATTTCATTTTATTTCTTGCTAAAGACTCATCTTCCCCCAGATTCTGTAATAATTGTATGCTGAGTAGGCTGTGAGGACAGAAAGTTATTCTATGCCATTTGTGGGGGAAATCTGTTATCATCAATAATGTTCTTGTAGGCAGGACCTCATTAAGACTTCCATGGACCCCTTTCTTCGTAAAAAATTAGTTAAACTCTATTTTATGGCTTATTGCTACAGAAAAGAATATAATCCAGGTTTCACTGATTATTGCACATACATTATTATTACCACGTTCTCTTTATTTTAAAAGAAACTAAATATTTTCATATGTTCCAAAGACTCTTGCAAGCTGTGGGCACTGTGCCTACTGTACCTAATGAGTAAGTCAGTACTGTCTGCTGGGAGTCTCCTCTTACCCTGATGGCACTAAGTATCTCAGTCCGTCTTTTTGCTGATTTTCCAGAGGCTGAAGTATTTGGAGGACTACTCTGGCCTCAGGAAATGGTCTCTCCATGGTGCTTGAAATAAGGCACTAGACCAGTGGGAAGTCACTGTTGCATACAAAAAGCCGGTGCTGATCTTTGCATCTTTGTCCAGCCTGTACACCATTTTCTTTATTTTATAAAACTGGAAAAAGGCATGTCTGTGGTACTTGAGGTGCAACAATGGAGTCAAATAGCACAGGATTTAGGAGTCGGCTGTTGATCCAGGCCGACTCTCTTCTCTGATTTGTGACTTGGAATAGTGATTGTCTCCAGCTCCTAGGATATTGTGAATTAATACATGCTGAACACCTTAGTAGATGCCTGGCATATAGTTTGTATCCTCTAGTTGGTTGCTATTATAACAACATGTGTATACATGAATTAACTTTAAAACTACATTTAATATGCTTCAAAGTTAAACACCAGGCCTAAAAATGATATTCTGACACTATCCTCTAAGGTGTACTCTTATGTGGCTTCTTCTATTTCATAGCAGTGATGTTGTGTAGCTCTTATTTCTTTTTTAATAAGAGTTGAGCAAAGTTGTCCTGTGGCTGTATGGACACTCTGGGAGCTAGAAGTTTGTCTACTGACAATGTTAATCATTTAACCTCATTAAAATGCATACACAATAAGATATAGCAAATGATTTTTCTTTCTCTCTTATTACTTTCATTTATATTTCCCACAAATGCAAGCAAAAGTAACATTAGAATGTAGTTTTGTCTAAAAATATGTCTACATGTTTAAAATAACTGAATTTTTCAAAGAATCATTGCAATTCTTTTTCTTAAACTATAACAAATGAATCAAAACGAAATCATCCACTTGGCTACCTCACTGGCATAGCAGAAATTGAAAAGTCAGTGACATTGTGTATTTCTTTGTCCACATAGAGACATCATCAAAGGGTAACTATTCCATCCCAGAGATACAATAATAAAAAGCTTTCATTAAATGTTACTAATATTTCCTTATTATTCCCAGTGATGACTGCTATCATCACTATTTTTTATGTGTTTCTAGGAGGATTTAAGAGTAGAGAAAGAAGGTCATTATCTGTGGTGAATCACCACTTGCTTATACTACTAGGATTTGCAGATTGTGTTAGGTAGAATTTTAAAGATAGGTCTCTGAGATTCCTGCCTTCTGGTTATTCAAACATTCTTCTAGGTATTGTTAAAAAGCAATTACAGGGCCGGGTGTGGTGGGTCACACCTTTAATCCCAACACTTTGGGAGGCACGCAGATCACTTCAGGAGATCTAGACTATCCTGGCCAACATACGGAAACCCCGTCTCTACTAAAAATACAAGAAAAAAAAATAGCTGGATGTGGTGGCACACACTTGTAGTGCCAGCTACTGGAGAGGCTGAGGCAGGAGAATTGCTTGAACCCGGGAGGCAGAGGTTGCAGTGAGTCAAAACCACGCCACTGCACTCCAGCCTGTCAACAGAGCAAGAGTCCGTCTCAAAAAAAAAAAAAAAAAGCAGATATAATTAAAAACCCAAACCAGTTGGCCTTTTTTAAGTTCATATGGAGGCTACCTGAGTGGGCTTGCCCCTACCAAAAGAGTACTTTAAAAGAGGAGAATTTTCTCTGGATAGTAGGACATGAGGAAATCAGAGAGATTGAAAGTAGAAGGAGGATTTGACATGCCATTTCAAAGACATTTGACATGTCTTTGAAAATGGAGGAGACCTTGTAACGAGGAGTGTGGGCGTCATCCAGAAGATGTGGGGAGCCTCTGGCTGACAGCTAGGTATTGGGGACCTACAACTGCAAGGAAAAAAAATTCTTCCAAAAAGCCAGATAAGCCCAGAAGTGGGCTTTTTATGTCTTTCATGCAAGAACCTGGGGAAGAACAACTGGATTTTGGTCTTTTGAAATCTTAAGTAGAAAACCTAGGTGAGTCTTGTGGAACTTCTAATTTAGAACAAATATGACATAATAAATAGGTGTTGTTTGAGTTGCTAATTTTATGGAAATTTTTGTCAGGCCACAGTAGAAATCTAATATATATGTACAACATTAAGATACAATTCTACTTTTAGTCTGGTGCATGGTCATATAGTTATTACAAAGTGTATCTAAAAAGCCAAAAGAAAAGCTTCTAAATAAGTTTTTAATTGTCACTGGTTTGTGGCATTTGATGGTTAGATGGTCATTCTATTTGAAAGTTTTCAACTTTTGGGGTATACAAATTTGATTAATGATTAATTTTTCTCCATAGATCTCAAGCAAATTAACGGATCTTTTTTGTTATTAAAGACATGGAGGTGTTTATACTTTTTAACTGAACCAGAAGAACGTTAATGCACCTAAAGTGGAAGATATTAGAGCAATGCTCTCTAGTCATTACATTTTGAAAATTTTTGATTTAACTGTAGTATCTATATTTAGCAACATACAAGGAATGGTGTAGAGCAATGGGGAAAAATTCAAATAATTTAGACAAATATATTTGATTGAAAGATACAGTTGAAAAATATATTTAGTGTTTTTCAATGCTGGAGGAAGTATATTGCCAATTGTCTCATTTTTTAATATGTTAATTCAGAAATAAACTATGAAGTGATGAAAAGATTTGCTACTAAACCATCTTAGTGAAGTTCTAGAGAATTATGTACTTTCCCACACTGTTGGTGAAAGTGTAAGTGGTTACACTGTCTTTGAAGGTCAATTTAGTAATATTTATTAAAATTTAAAATAATAATCTAATCTTTGACCCAGAATTCTACTTTCATGATTTTATCAGTACATGTACTCTCACATGTATACAAACTTACTCATGTTCAAGCAAGGGTATTCTTTGCAGTTTGGTGTAAATGAAAAAAATGTGCATCCATGTGATGGACTGATATGTGGTTTTCAGAATCAGTACAGCTATATGTGCTGATATGGAATGATCATCCAGCAATAATTTTAAACTAAACAAGCAAAGTTCAGAATAGTGTTTATTTTCTGTACTTAAAAATGTGTATTTTATGTATAATACACACATTCTGGTGAAATGCACATGTAGCATGTGCACATATGTATTTGTGTAAAAAAAAAAGTTACTTATATGCAAGTTTTTGTTTCTTGTGGAAATCGTTATAAAATTATCAAGAAAACATTATTTCTGGGGAGCAGACCTGGAGGTGTTGCAGCTGGAAGGAAACTTACCTTTCATTGGATACTCTTTCATTGTCTTTCAGTTTTGAACCATGTATGTTCCTGTATTATGATTATACATTTTAGAAAGATGAACTCTCCTTAGAAAGTATTACTTAACTTCTTCCCTAGTATGATTATCATATCATCTTCTATATTTTCCATTTTCTATATTTTATTTTTCTTATAGGCACAGAAATACACTACATAACTAACCAGTTTATCAAAGATCTAAAATGAGTTGTCAGCTCTTTTAAGATGATGAAAGGTTATATTTCAACAACTGGAGGTTATGTGTATTATTGTTGAATATGATTATTTGCATGGTGTGATTATAATGATTATTTCACAAGGCCATTATAATTTTCTAATACTTTTATTCTTCATGCTCTTTAGTGGATTAGGGGAATAAACATGCCTTAGTGGAAAAAAAAGGAAGAGAAAAGTTTAATTAAAAACATCTACATGTTGGCAAAAATACCTAAAGTGTTCATTTCAAAATTTTACTTTATTATGTACTTAATTTGAAATTATATAGGATATGAACTCCTAAAACTTGCAAGTGATACACAATCTATAAGAACATGTGTGAAATATTTTCTATCACTCAGTTTTGCTCTTTTTGTAAATCTTATAGGTTTATTCCTAACTCCTCTGGTGTTTTCTTAAATTACTACATTTTCATTATATTATAGCATTTTAAATTGTATTTTATGTACTCATATCATCTCTCAGAACACAATCTCAAAGTATCATGCTGAGTTTTGTTTTGGAAGAGAGCAGTAAGAATGGTTTATTTATAGTAGGCATCTTAATGCCAACCATTATCTGAAATTAGACAAGGCTCCCAACAGGCAGACGAGGCAGACACATGTATGCTTGAGGAGTTTTGCTGAGATTAATAGGGTTTCCATCCAATCGAATGTCCTCTAGTGCCTTACGAATATAAGTCAAATTTTTAACGTTGCAGAACGTATCTTCGTGCATCTCCAGAATGTTGTTATTCTAAAAAAGATGAAAATAAATAATGACAAGATACAACACATCCTTATTGATTGATAGCGCAGTCCATTGTGCTTCACCCTTGTTTTTATTCTTTTGTTCTTTTCCTCAATCAAAGTTACTTAATGTATATGCCAAGCACTTTCTAAGCAATGGTGATAAATTAGGAAATAGACATGCTCCTATCTTTAAGGAGTTTATACTTCAGTAAGAGAAATACAATTTGAGGTGAGAAAACTACTAAAAGAAAAACAAGTTATTTCCAAAAATGAGTATTGTGAAGAAAATAGGATGACTGAAAAGTTATCTTTAGAGGTAACAATTGAACTGAGAATGGATTGACAAGAAGAAAAAGGTGTGGGAAAAAAAAAAAAAAACAAGGGAAGAACATTCTAGGCAAAGATAACGTCAGGTTTAGAGTCCTGAGGAATTAGCATGGAATGCTTCTCCCTCAGCATTCAACATTCAAGTCAATGTGGCTGAAGGGAGGGGAAGGAAGGAGGGAGCAAATATCCAGAAGGTAAGCAGGACCCTGGACTGGATTTTTAAACCTAGGTTTATTTACTGTATCTCACATACCATAAAATTCACCCACTTAAATGGTACAGTGCAGTGTTTGTAGTGTATTAACAGAACTTTGCAACCATCTATCTAATTTTAAAGCATTTTCAACACTCCCAAAAGAAAACCACACATTCCCCTCCTCCCACCCTGGCAACTGCTAATCTGTTTTCTTTTTCTATAGATTTTCCTATCTGGACATTTCACATAAGTGGAATTATATATATATAGATATATATAGATATATATATGTACTGAGTTCTTTCACTTAGTATTGTGTTTTCAAAGTTCATACATGTTGTAGGATGTATTGGTACTTCATTCTTTTTTATTGTCCAATAGTATTTCATTGTATTGATATACCACATTTTTGTTTATTCATCAATTAATGGAAATTTGAATTATTTCCAAATGCAAATTATGCCTCTTATGAATATGCTTCTGTTAACATTTGTGTACAAATTTTGTATGTATATATGCTTTCAGTTCTCTTGGGTATATACTTAGACATTGAATTGCTGAGTCATATAGTAACTTCATGTTCTAACATTTTGAGGAACTGTCAGACTGTTTTCCAAAGTAGGTGCACCATTTTACACTTCCACCAATAATGGATGAGGGTTACGATTTTGTCTGCATCTTAAGCAACGCTTCTAATTATATCTTTTATTTTAGCCAAATAAGTGAGTATGAGTTGGTATCTCACTGTTTTTGTTCATTGTTAGTGTATTGAAACATAATTGATATTTTATATTGATTTTATACCCTATAACATTGCTGAACTTTTTTATTAGTTCAAATACTTTAGTGGATTCCTTTGGATTTTCTATACCTAAGATTTATAGATTAATTTGGGGACCATTTCCACCTTAGTTGTAAGTCTTCTGATGCATGAATATGGAATTATCTTTTCTTTATTTAGATCTTAATTTCAACAATGTATTGTAGCTTTAAGTATACAAAGCTTATACTGCCTTTGTTAAATTTATTTTAGGTACTTTTAAAATTTTGTGACTATTATAAACAGGATTGTTTTCTTAACTTTTTTTCAGATTGTTCATTGCTAGTGTATAGATATCCTGTATACAATTGATATTTGTATATTGATTTTGTAACCTGCCACATTGCTGAACTCATTTATTAGTTCAACTAGTTTTTAGTGGATTCCTTAAGATTTTTCATATGCAAGATCATGTCATCTGAAAATAGAAAAATGACTTCATTTCCAATTTGGAAACCATTTATTTATTTATTATATTTTATGTATTTATTTTTCCTAATAGTCCTAGCTGTAACTGCCAAGCTCAATACCGAATATAAGTGGTGGGACAAACAATTTTAGTCTTGTTTCCGTTCTTAGGAAGAAAGTGTTCAGTCTTTCTACATTGAAGATGATATTAGCCTGAGTTACTTATAGATGTTCTTTACTGGATTGAAGAAGTTCCTTCTATTCCTAGTTTTATATTTCTAGTAATATTATAATAAAATGGTGTTGGATTTTGTCAAATGCTTTTTTGACATCTATTGAAAGAATCATATGTTTTTTAACCCTTTATTCTATTAATATATTACATTGGTTGCTTTTTAAATGTTAAACTATTCTTTTTTTTTTTTTTTTGAGACGGAGTCTCGCTCTGTCGCCCGGGCTGGAGTGCAGTGGCCGGATCTCAGCTCACTGCAAGCTCCGCCTCCGGGGTTTACGCCATTCTCCTGCCTCAGCCTCCCAAGTAACTGGGATTACAGGCGCCCGCCATCTCGCCCGGCTAGTTTTTTGTATTTTTTAGTAGAGACGGGGTTTCACCATGTTCGCCAGGATGCTCTCGATCTCCTGACCTCGTGATCCACCCGTCTCGGCCTCCCAAAGTGCTGGGATTACAGGCTTGAGCCACCGCGCCCGGCCTAAACTATTCTTATATTTCTGCAATCTCACTTGGTCGTGATGTGTAATCTTTTCTATATGTTGTTGAATTCAGTTTGTTGTGTTTTGTTGAGGCTATTCACATCAATGTTTATAAAGGGTATTGGCCTGTAGTTTCCTTTTCTGGGGATCTATTTGTCGAGTATTGTTATTGGGTAACATTGGTTTCACAGAATGGGTTAGGAAGGAAATGTTCTCTCTTTTGTTGTTGTTATTTGAAATAGTTTGTGAAAGATTGTTATTAATTCTTCTTTAAATGTTTGATAAAGTCAACCAGTAAATCCATGTGGGAGTGGGTTGTCTTTTTTGGAAGATACTAAATTGCTAAGTTAATATATTTGCTTATTATAGCTCTATGCAGATTATCCATTCTTTAGTCAATTTCAGTAGCTTGCATTTTTCTAGAAATTTGTTCATTTAATCTAATTTGTTGGTTTACATTTGTTCATAGTAATCCCTTATGATCCTTCTTATTCCTGTAAGGTTGGTAGTAATGTCCCCTTTCTTATTCGTGATTTTAGTAATTTGTGACTTTTTTCCTAGGTCACTTCAGCTAAAAATACGTCAATTTGTTGATCTTTTAGAGAACCAAATTTTAGTTTTGTTTCTCTATTATTTTGCTATTATATATTTTACTTATTCTGCTTTAAATTTTATTATTTCTATCCTGCTCACTTTGGGTTAGTTTCCTCTACTTTTTCTATTATCTTAAGGTGAAAGGCTAGGTTATAGATTTGAGATCTTCTTTTTTAATATATGTATTTACAGCTGAAATTTCCCTTTAAGTGCTGCTTTAGCTCCATCCATACATTTCAATATGTTTTATTTTTGTTTTTATTTATCTCTGATTTTTTTTTTTAAACTTTCTTGAGATCTCTATTTTGGCCCATTGGTGATTAAGAAAAATTTCGTTTCATATCCACATATTTGTGAATTTCTTAAATTTTATTTTTTGTTGATTTCTAATGCAATTTCATTGGAATCAGAAAACATACTTTGTATAATTTTAATTGTTTTCAATTTACTAATACTTGATTTGTGGTCTAGTATGTGGTCTACCTGGGAAACGTTCTTTGTGCACTTGAGAAAAATGTGTATTTTGAAATTGTTGGGTGGAATGTTCTGTTGATGACTGTTACACCAAATTGGTTTTCAGTGTTGTCCAAGTTTTCTGTTTACTTAGTGATCTTATAGATAGTTGTTCCATCCACTATTGAAGCGGGGCCAGGTGTGGCTCATGCCAGTAATCCCAGCACTTTGGGAGGCTGATTCAGGAGGATCACTTGAGGCCAGGAGTTCAAGACCAGCCTGGGCAATATAGTGAGACCTGGTCTCTATAAAAAATTTAAAAAGTAGCCAGGCATGATGGTTCACACCCTAAAGTTCTAGCTACTCAGGAGACTGGGGTAGGACAATTGCTTGAGCCCAGGTGTTTGAGGCTGTGGTAAGCTATGATCATACTACTGCATTCTAGCCTGGGTGACAGAGCAAGACCCTTTCTGTAAAAAAAAAAAAAAAAGAAAAAGAAATTTAAAAATAAAAACAAGAAGTTGGAATATTTCATTACTATTGAACTGCCTATTTCTCCTTTCATTTCTGACAGTTTTTGCCTCATGTTTATAATCATCTATGTATTGACCCTGATATATTAACCCTCTTATCATTATAAAGTGTCAGTGAGGAATAATGCATATTTTGTGCCTATTATCTCTGCTATTCCTTTTGATGTGTGATAGATATGTGTTGTTAATAACTGTGACTTATATTTAAGTATTTGTCCTATATCAGTAGCTATATTAAATGCTTTATAAATATTGTTTTATTCATCCTCCCAGCCATCCTGTATAGTGGATCACCTTTTAATCCACATGAGAAAACAGAAATTCAGGGAGTTTCAGATAGTTTTGGGTCTAGAATTTCAGCCCAGGGCATATACTTTTGCCAGAGCCTTCAGTTTTAATTGCTATACTATATGTTGGCAAATATTTTTCAAATGAATAAAAAAGGGGATTTATTTACGTATTAAAAAATATAGAAATTGAAGACAATGTAAGCGAAAAACAGATATATGTATATTGGATGTGGTGAGGTGACAGTGATGGAGAAAATATTTTTAAGTTGCACTTACTGACTTTCAAAGCTTAGAATGGGAATGCAAAAGCAGTTACTTTAAAAAATTCCCTCATGTTATATATACAAACAAATTATGTTTAAATATAACATCAAAGACTTTTTTCTTGGTAGGATCAGTATCATCTCAGATAATAGTAATAAAATTTAATTCATAATTGGAAAACACATTCCAAAATCTCTTTAAGTACTCCCTTGGAAATCTTTTCTTCAGTCATAAACAAGGAAAGAAATCTTTATATGTATAGAAATTCACCCCCAGAAAAAAAGAGAGAGCCATCCAGAAATCAAGCCAAATGGCTAGAAAATACATATACAATAGGCAAGTAAACAAATCAGACAAACCCACAAAAGAGACAGATATCCAAGACACATACATGTATGTATATACACACATATATACATAGTGTGTATATACATATATGTATATAGAGAGATATATATTTATATATATGTAGACACTGAAAATATGAAAATGTTTATATTAATAGGAAAAAAGAAAAGGCACAAAGGTAAATATTCACAAAATCCACAAGGGGAACTACAGGAATTCATGTCCTGCTCTTACATAGCAAAATCACTTTTTGTACATTTCTGCCATAAAATATAATGCTACACTATGACGTTGTTTCTTTGTTTCCTTGTTGCTTTGAGCATGAAATGGGTGTTTTCTCTATTTATTCCACAGAACAGATCAATTTGTTAGAGAATGTTGATTATAACTACAGGCTAAAATTTACAACTGAAATAAGAAATAATTTATATTTAACAACCAAAAATATTCATTATGATTGAAAAATTTTTTAATCACATAGGTGAAAATAAAATATTATTCATTCATTAAACTAATCAAACTGAATACTTCAAAGATAACATGTAGCTTAATGGGATTTAAAATCACCAAAACTTTCAAATATGTTTTTTATTTAAACAAAACAAAAACAAACAAACAAAAATGCTGCACTTTCTTTATCCAGAGAGATGGAGCTTGCCATCTCTCAGCACATAGGAATGCCTTCGGATTGAATTTAATTCAATACATAAAACCTAAAATCACAGGCTAAAATTGATTTTTTTTCTCTGACAACTAAACATCAACTTAGATTTTTATTTCTCCCTTTACTTTTCGACTTCTAATCTTTACATTTTCTTCAACAGGTGAAACTTTCAGTGTTTTTTGTTTGTTTGTTTTTTGTTTTTCGTTTTTTTCCTAAAGAGATTTGTGTACCAAAAGGGTGTATTTTGCTTCAGAAAATAAGGAAAAGAGTAAAGTTATCAGAATTCAATTAGAATAGAGTGTTGAATGTATAAAGATAGCTTTATATTCAGATAAAGAGAGAGAATAAATGAGAAAAGAGAAAAAGAAGAAAAGTTGTCACAGTGTGTCAACATGCCATTACAGACAAATTCTTGTGTCCTGATGTCCTTCTTGGCTTTGCTTTCTCTGAAGCTCTTGGACACACCTTACTGGTAGACTCCTACCTGGAGGTGAAGGGCTCGTAGATTTTCTGGCAGTGGCAGAGGGATGTGGTCCAAGTTGTTATCAGTGAGGTACAGATGATGGAGGTCATACATGTCCTGTAAACATTCCAAATGTGGGAACTCAATAAAAACTCGAGGTGCCACAGTTGTGTTTCCCATTCCCTCTCCATGCAAATATTTGTAAAATAATGTGTTCCAGTTCAGGTCTTGTTTTTTAAAGTTGTGGCAGCTTAGTTTTCTGAGTTATTAGACAATTCAAATGAGTTTTGGAAAAATTGGCTGCAAGCAAATATTTCTTCATGAAAATACAATGTGTTTCTCAGTCTCTAGGAAGAACCATGTTTTGTTCAGTCTAATTTTCTCAATTTAAGCAAGGCTGCTTCCTCTTATGAAAGACATTGTGCAGTGGGATTTTGAGGATTTTGATGAGACATAGCAAGCATTTCCTTTATTTTATAGGCATAGGAACAAATAGTTCCTCCCTAGCAATGGCCTGGTAGCCCAAGTACCAGGAAAGCGGCAGCCTAGCAAGACAGAAAACATTTAGACAATAGCTGTTCTACTGTAGCCAAACACCCTAGAATAAACTGTGACTGATCACCACCTGTGCCAACAGAGGCAGAGTGGGCAGGTTAAACTATGACCCTTGCCTGGCTATAGTGAGATGCCCTAACTCCTGTAGCTACCATTGATGGTATCATAGGAGGCCTAGTAGAGAGACAGGGTATTCACCACCACTCAGTGGTAATGAGGCCACAGTATTCCCTGTGCCATTCCTGAGAATAATGTGGTGTCTCTCTAAAGAGTATTTTAAAATTATGTGTTCAATGTGCACTGGGAGGGGCTGCTTGAATGCCCTAAGAGGGGGCAAGAAAGCCAGTTCGTTGCTGTTCTCAGACCCTATGCTGTTCTTCCAAGCAAGTCCTCTAGCCCCAAACCTGCTTGCTTCACTTAGAAAACAAAATCTCTAAGGTTAACTGAATCCATCCTCTTTATAAGGTCATTTAGTAGCCTGCTGTCTTCAAGATATTGCCCATTTCCTGCCAAGTAGCTATCCTTTTAGCCAGATAGTCTTTCTGAGTGGAGGGTCTGATCAATACAGATTCTCTGGCTTGCACCACTTCCAGGTGCTCCTGTAGACTGTAGACGGTGCTTCAGGTAGCCACCAACTTCTTATTCTAGCCCTGCTTTCTGTTCTTGGTGCTTGATCACCCTCACAATGTACTGGAACATAGTATTTCTCAAAAGCACGATAGATGCAGTTGATAAGTTTATTTTGAAAGTTAAAAGTCTCACTAAATTAAATCCCCTTATAGAAGTTGAGCATAGTGGCTCACACCTATAATCCCAGTACTTTGGGAGATCAAAGCGGGAGGATCACTGGAGCCCAGGAGTTTGAGACCAGCCTGGGAAATATGGCGAAACCATGTCTCTACAAAAATATACAAAATTTAGCCAGGCATGGTGACACGTGTCTTGTAGTCCCAGCTACTGGGGAGGCTGAGGTAGGAGGATCATCTGAGGCCAGGGAGGTTGAAGCTGCAGTGGGCTGTGATCGCACCACTGCACTCAAGCCTGAGTGACAGAGTGAGACCATATCTCAATCAATCAATCAATCAATCAATCAATTTCCCCATACGAATAAAAAGGCTAGTCAATGACAGCAAATGAAATTGGAAGATAAAAGTCTGCACATCAAACTTAAAACTTACTTTAAATGCTTCTTGCTTTATCCCTTTCCTTCCAAGTCTATTGTTGCTAATATCAATAAATGTCAAAGTGGTTGGCAATTCTGGGAGCTGCCTTATTTTGTTGTCACGCAGGACGAGCTCTCGAAGTTGAGGCAGTTTTCGGAATGCATCTTCATCAATCTCAGATATTACATTTGATGTCAGATCAATCCTTCTTAAATCACCTAGAAGAAACAAATAAAGGAAGTAGTTAAATATTCTTGTTTCGCTCACACAAAAATATACATGTAATTTTCCTTTATTTTGCAAATATAAATATGAATTTAGCAATGCACAGTTAATGAAATGATTATCTTTCTTTTTATAAAAATTATTTCCTCCAAATACTATTCATATTTATGTACTTAGGAGTCTAACTTTAGCAAAGAAATTGGTATGCCACATTTAAAATAACTGGTCTTCTCTCCATAATCTTCATAAAGTTTGTCTGGATTTTATCATTTAAAATGTTTCCCTCAGTGATAAAGAGTGTTGTGTTTTCTAACAGTCAAAGATACGGGCATTAGAAAGAAATCTTCAAATGATTAAAACATTTTATGACACATACCAAAATTCTTTTAAGTTGGCAACAACTATAAAGCCAGAATTCATCCATCATAAAGCAACTATGCTTTAGTGGAAGTTTATTTTTAAAAAGCCAACTCCTCATAAATTTGACCATGACATTTTACTCATAAGAACATGAGAAAACATTCCAGCATGTAAAATATAATTGTTTATCATGCATATTTAGTTTAAATTGCTCATTTGAAAACATCACCTATGTGGTTTTGAGATGACTATTGCTTGTTTGTTGTTTTTTCTTATAATTATTAAAGCAAATTGTCAAATTTTTAAATAACAAAAAACTATTGATTCATGAACCAGGCTTTGGCATTCAAGCTGCATTCTCAGCCAACATTTGACAATGTAAAAATTTTAGGGAATTCTGTAAAGCAGTGAAAACCGCTGTTACTGCTGTCATCCATACTTAGGCTTGCAAAGTCATTTTTGTTGATCTTTTTAATTCTGTTAAAGCGGGAATAGAAATAAGCGGTGTTCTTGGGCAGCGGAGGAATAGCATCAAGTTCATGGTCATCACAGTACACGGTGGTACTTATACAAGTACACAGAAGACAGGTTGGAAAGTCTAAAAGATAAAGGAAAATGAAATTATTTGTAAGTACCAAATCAATTTCTAAGAAATAATGTGGAATGTTTGATAAACAAGATTAGACTCTCCCACTAACCAAGTAGATTTTATATTTTCTCATAATGTTTTCTGTAAATAGAATATTCAAGTCAAACATACCAATTAAAATTGTCTCAACAGGCCAGGTACGGTGGCTCAAGCCTGTGATCCCAGCACTTTCGGAGGCCGAGACGGGTGGATCACGAGGTCAGGAGATCGAGACCATCCTGGCTAACAAATACAAAAAACTAGCCAGGCGAGGTGGCGGACGCCTGTAGTCCCAGCTACTCGGGAGGCTGAGGCAGGAGGATGGCATGAACCCAGGAGGCAGAGCTCACCGGGTGAGCTGAGATCCAGCCACTGCACTCCAGCCTCCGCGACAGAGCGAGACTCCGTCTCAAAAAAAAAAAAAAAAAAAAACAAATTGTCTGAACAATTAGTATATTCAATGTAACATTTTAAAAATAATTTAAAATTACTGAGTACTTTTCTATTTATTAGAAATTCTATATTCAAAATTTAAACATTATTATTGTGCTTTTCATAAAGTTAAAATATCACATGTAATATTTTCATTAAGTCTTTGGTTTAATAGTGAAACATCTCACTGAGAAAACACCTGCTTCAAGAAAAATAAAAGATAATAATTATTAATATTCAGTTGCTCAATACATATTATTGAATCCTTTCTATGTAAATGGCACCATGCTAGCTGGTGAAACAGTGGTGAGCACAAAGACACACAGTTGTGTTTTATGATCTGCTATGTGAAATGAATGTTAATCACACAAATAAAATTATGAATGTGATAAATGTCATGAAGTGTCATCTGAACATAACATAGGGGGATTTGACCTAGTCTGGAAATCATGGAAGGCAACTCTGAAGTGAAAGCTGAGCTGAGATCAGCAGAAGAGGAATAATTGACTATGCAGGTAGGAAGGAATAGTATGCCAGGCAAAGGAAGCAGCATGTGCCTTCACTTTGGAGGGACTGAAAGATAGTCCATATGGTGAAAACTCAGAGAGCATTGAAATGTATGGGACCCAACATGCAGGGGCCTTGTAGGCTGTGCTACAGCTTTTATTTCTTCCCATGAGGATGGACAGAGGTATCATACGATGCAGTTTGCATGGTAAGAGTTAAGTCTGCTGGAAGGTGTAATGGAAGACTGAAGCAGGGCAACTGGAAAAAGTGGAAGTGAATCATAGTGTAGACAAAAGATGGTTTTAGACAAAAGAGTTTTAAGGGAAAGGAAATAATCAACAACCTAAGCCTCCTGAGATGTCAGGTAAATTAAGGACTGAAAAATGTTCTTGGATTAGTTATTGCAGCGGTTATCAGAGAGTTACAAGATATGCAAAGTGAGGGAGCTGAAAGGCAGATTACAGTCCATCAAGGGAGAAGTTGGAAGTAAGGGAAAAGTTGCCACAAATGTAGAAAATGCAGAGAGGTTTGTGAAGAGCAAGGGATGAGACATAGTGATAACTATAATAAAATATGCTTGTGGTTTGTATGATGAAGGGGGTGATTAATGTGGAAGATATTTGGAGAAAAAGATCCAGAGGAGGTGAAGTTGAGTATAAAAAGGATCATGAAAGGACAATAGGAAATAGAACTCAGAGAACATGGAAGGATTTTCATCCCACGTGTGGAAGGACAGAGTGTCTTTGTTGTGCTAGAAGGAGAGGGAGATAGAAGAGCACATTGATATAGATGTAGGTAGATTATTTGTCTGGAAACAGGAAGACCAAGGATCTGCTGACTAAGAAATTGCATTTTCTTTGTGAAGTAGGAAGTTAAGTTATCTGACAGGCTTAAGGAGTCTAGGGATGAGGTAAATAAGGGTTGTAAGATGTGAAATGAATGGAGAAAGTGAAATCTCTATGACATAAACTAGAAGAGAAAAGTGGTGGAAGAAATGTCCTGAAATTGCTCAGTGATCAATTTGTCTTGGTTTACCTGAGACTTTCCTGTTTATAACATTCAAAGACACTTGCTTTGGGAACTCCTCACACCCAGACGCACCAGGAGATTTGATCACCCTAGTTGAAAGGCCCATTTGTGGTTTGTAATCATGAACTAATAATGTACCTATTTAAGGTCTTATTACTATCATTAAATACAAAAGTCATTTCCATTTTAAGAATGGAAAGCCAGGAAAAAATGTTTAAGTGGGAGCTGTGAAATATTTAATATGTGCTAATTTCTCCAATCATTGTAAATTAATATTTTATACTCATCATAAAAATTTTAAGAGTTAAGACATTTGATTCTTCTATATATTTATCACCTTGATAATTAAGCAATGATTGCTTCGGGTAATTTTTACATATTCACAGTAGTTATAATTTAATTCTAAGTTTTTCTACACCTAACTCAAGGCTACATTATATGGTTTTAGAATGTTAGTTTTAGAAATTTGTTTTAGTAGAAAAAAATATGGTATTTTTATTTTTACTATTCTAAATATTTCTAAACTATTTAATTTTGATGAATGTGTGCTTCTTCTTTGAAATTAAAATGTGAGTTTGAGTTTTTAACTTCATTATTTATCCTCAGAGTACTTTAGAGACAAAAATTTCCTTTAAAAGTCTTAGTTTTTTTTTATGTTTCTAAATTGACATTAGTGAAGCATTACTTGACTCAAGCTTTTGAAAGGATTGGGAATTCTGCTTCTCTGTTGTTTCTGGCTCAGCTGAGAGATCCAGAGTACAGGTATCGATACCAGGTTGGTCAACTTTTGAAGGATCTGAAATCACTTAAACATAAGTAATGTTCTAGGGATATTTAATTTTCCTATTTTGGGTGCTTTATGCTGGATATTTACATTTCCTTCTCATTATGTCTCCTCCTTTTTCTACTTGCAGAGTGTTCTACTACACAGAAATTTAACTACACAGAAAGAATATAATATATTCATTAATGACACTGACAAGATTTATTGGTCTATGTTGCATTCCACATACCACCTCTGTGATACTGGACACATTTTATAGTATGTTGGAGTTTTAGTTTTCTTATTTTTAAAAATGAGTGATCAGTGTCCAGTACATAGTGTTATGACTCTTCCAAAAGTTAATGTAGATAAAACAATTCGAGTGTCTGGCATATAGAAGGCATTGGATGAAAGGGCAACTTTTCATATTACTTATTGAAGAATAGCTAAAAACTCAAAGAAGCAAAGAGTAAAATGGTCGTTACCAGAGCCTCAGGAAATGGGGAGTTGTTCAAGGGGTATAAAATTTCAGTTATATAGGATGAATAAGTACTAGAGGTCTGCTATACCATAGTATTCATAGTTAATAATAGTGTATTGTACACTAAAAATGTTAAGAGAGAAAACAGTGCATGAACTCCTTTATCAATATTAGAATTTTCGTAACTAACACTATGTTTACTATGGGCCAGTAACTACATGTATTCATTTAATCCTGACAGCATCTCTGTAAGGTAAGTTCTATTACTTATTATCCCATGTTTTTTTAGATGAGAAAACTAAGGCACAAAAATATTGAATGCCTTGCTCAAGACTATAAAAACCCAACAAGTCACAGTGCTGGGATTTGAATACATACATTTTGCCTCCTCTGTCTCTCGAAGAAACTCTCAGTTTTGATTCCTGTACTTTGCTTTTAGTCTTGCCTTAGGTAATATTGCTCCTCCCACTCTTTTTGTCTCCCAGTGTGTTCTGGACACTTTTCTCATAAGACTTGTAATACAGTGATACAGTTTGGCTGTGTCCCCACCCAAATCTCATCTTGAATTGTAGCTCCCATAATTCCCACATGTTGTGGGAGGGACCTGGTGGGAGATAACTGAATCATGGGGGCAGCTTCCTTCATACTGTTCTCGTGGTAGTGAGTAAGTCTCACGAGATCTGATGGTTTTATAAGGCGTTTCACCTTTCACTTGGATCTCTTTCTGTCTTTCCTGATGCCATGTAAGATATGCCTTTTGCCTTTCACCATGATTTTGGGGCCTCCCCAGCCACGTGGAATTGGGAATCCATCAAACCTTTTTTTCTCTGTAAATTACCCAATCTTTGATATGTCTTTATCAGCAGTGTGAACATGGATTAATACATATAGTATTGCCTCTAAATTTGTTTGTATGTCTATCTTCCTGTGCTAGGCAGAAATATTCATGAAAACAGTGGTTACTTAAAGTTTTGTGTCTACAGAACTTGGAATACAGAGACACTATACTCACTCAACTCTTGCAGTGGGAACTCTCCTTACTTTTTTTCTACACTCCCTAACTATGCCATTCTCTGTATATATAAAAGTATTCCAGTGTGAGTCTTCTTGAGTACCCCCAAGGTTGATAGTGACACATTCAAGCAAGAAATATAGACATATAATAGAATCACATGTAGCACCAAGAATCCCTTCTCATTAACTAAAAGGCCCTGGTTTCATCTGCAGGCCAGGCAACATAGTGTCTGATGTTGTGCAACAATTTCCTCTCTCTGTTACTTCTTAGGAGTGAGTGAGAAGAAGCCTGTTTTTAAATAAATAAACAGCCAAGAATCTGAACAGGCTGGCTTCAAACCCACTATGTAACAGCTTTGTGATATCTGGCAAGTTACTATCCCCTTTGAATTATAGTTGTTTCCATGATAATGAAAAGAGTAATATTAACACTCTCACAGGGAGGTTTTAATAATCCAATGAGATAATGTGAAGTGCTGAGCATAGGGGCCACAGATAGTATATGCTCAATTAGTGCGAAATATTATTACTATTACCATCATCTTCATCCTCATCATCTCTTATCCCCTTGAAATGCTGTGGCCTGATCTCAGAGGCAAAGATTTTTTCCTGCTTATCAGATACTCTCTGTTCTACAAATACATTCCACTACACAGGTTTCGAGTAATGATGTACAATATTTTCATCCCAAATCTTTGGTTATTTGATCATTTTAGCGAGACCAAAGCTGAATTATTAAAACTGCTTTATATCTGAATGTAAAATCTATGTATAAATCTACTTCAAACCTGGCCTATTCCAAAACTTTTTTCTTGGGTCATGTCATGTGGTTTCTCTACAGAGTTGAAGCTTTGCAGTTAATGTGGACTCAGTTGTAATTCTGCTTTGATGTATCTGACCTTCATTTGTGTGTGGCCCCAGAACCCCTGTGAATTCAGGCTCCTGCGGGGAAGAGCCATCAATCAGCCTGGGAGTGGATTCTTCCTCCTCTTCCTCTTCCTGGGCCTCCTCAGGCTGTGGGGGTGGAGTGAGGAGCTCTCGGTTCCCTGAAGGCATCACTGTGGCTATTTCAATCTGAAAAAAAAAAAAAGAGAGAGAGAATTTCTTCAGGCAAACTTCTCAGTCACTCTGTGTGGCAGTGACACAAATTTAAAATGTACCCATCTTTGCCACAAGAGGACACTCATGTTCTAAAGTTCAACAATGTGACCATCCTGCTTGCTTGGAGGAACACACATGGTTCTCGTAACTGTTGTTGTTTTTAATTAGTTTTGTTTCTCAAATCTTAGAAGTTATTTCCAATTCTTCCTTTTTTTTTTTTTTTTGGTCTTCTTGTTTTTTAACATTTTATATGTTTGTTCATTTCATAGTTTCTTTAAAAAAGCTCATTTATTGTTTTCCAATAATAAGTAGCATTACAAGAGTGTATCAATGTTGTGAAAGCTTCACATTAATTCAGAAGTGTACAGAGTAAAATTGAAAAGTCCCCATCACCATTCAGCCCTCATTCTACTCCCCTTGAAGGTAATAACTGAGCAGAAATTGATACATATTATCCTGTCCTTTCAATCCTTGATTTCCTAGGTTCAAATATTCTGTTCCTTACCAGTGACTTATACTTTCTCTAATGGCGTTTTACTGAAAAGTATCCTTTATACTAAAATAAAATATATAGTGACATAAAAACTATGATTTGATTATGATATGCCATTTCTCATGTGTTTTCAATATTATTAAAATAACAAATATTCCAATGATATCTAGGTATCTTAAAATGGACTTTTTTGAGAGCTTTGACATGAGGAGGCAGTTATAAAATTACAAAATTATTCAAAGATTATTTTTTATATATTGTATTTTAGATTATACCTGTTTTGCTCTTATCTAACTTGTACATTGTAAGTAATGGAGTCATTGCTTTTAAGAATACTGTTTGTATTTAGGAGAAACCTTCCTTTCAGATTTCTTCCTTTGTCTCAATGTATATTTATTTGTGGTACTTAGTAAATATCTGCTTCTCTGATGGCCTTGTAATCTTGGGTTGAAAATTTGCCCCAGGCAATTGGGATGGTGACTTCCAGGACCCACCCTTTGTGGCCCAGTGTCCTTGTGGTATCCCCAGAAATCCCAGATTTTCCCTTCACCACACCAATATGGCCTTTTGGTTTTTTCCACCCTTTATTTGCTTTCATTAAAGAAGTAAGGAAACACATAAATTATTTCTGTATTACTTAAGAACAAATGATGTGCAAACTATTCCTTTCATCTATAACACAGGTGTATTTTCAGACCAAATATTTTCTAGATGTTTGAATAACTAAAAAATTTTAAAGATACACTTATGACTTGATACCACTTTTAATATATTTAAATGCATTGCAAATCACAAATGAAAATTATTCTTTTGAAGAAACACTAAACTTTATTTTATCAGTTTATATTTCTGAATTGTGCATCCTTCAGTGCTTCCTTAGTCTCTCTATTTCAGCTTTTTCTGTGCTGTACTACATTGGTTCCATTTGTTTTCTGCATATCCAAGCCTGCTGGATGGTAAAGTATGTCATCTCTTTTATCTGTGTACCTCTAGGCTGTAAGCATAATAGGCAATCAGCTAGTACTTATAGAAGTATAATTTTTTCAAACTTTGCTTGTCCAGAATATATCCAATTCACAGCTCTACGTTTAGAGATTTTCTGAGACGAATCAGTGAATGTGCTAATACTTACTTTAAATTATTTAAAGCATGAAATCAAAACAAAAACAGATTATGCTGTCTTTGATACATTAGGAGCAATACATGAAGATACAATAAAGCTTGGCCAGAAAACTCCAGCTGAGAAGATTGGGCACATTTTCTTAAACAGAAAGACATACGGTTTCCATCTGTAGGTCAGAATGAGGCAGATTCAGAGGGAATGGATTTGTAGAGAGACCAAAAGGAGGCTCCAGGAAGAGCGGAAATTGAGACAGATGTTTCATGGAATGGAGGCAGCCTAAAGGGAGAAACAAATTCCAGACACATTGCCTTGAATCTTAGCTTTGTAAGAAAAATGTTTGCACATACTTTTTACAGATAATTGTTTTTCCACTGATTTGATGTGAAGCTGTGAGATCTCACTTGTCATCCAATATAATGAGGCAAAACAGCTTTTTGTGTTTATCAAAAATTGTTTTGTTCATGCTTCCTTGCTAATAAAACGTAAATGCAATACAACTTTGAAAACCAAGAAAAAAGAATGCCTTTTCACATCAGCAAAATTGCAGAACCTCAAAATACTGTGGCTGGAGAGACTTTTGTTGTGTAGACACATTTATTTTCACTATTAAATAGAAGTGATTTAGGCATCTTTTCCCCCTCTTCAACAATCTTCATACTGTGATATGAAGTTGTGAGGCAATGCATACAAAAAAAAAAAAAAAAAAAAA
>NW_012103588.1:2750286-2754350 GCF_000951045.1 Mandrillus leucophaeus
CGGCTAGTTTTTTGTATTTTTTAGTAGAGACGGGGTTTCACCGTGTTAGCCAGGATGGTCTCCATCTCCTGACCTCGTGATCCACCCGTCTCGACCTCCCAAAGTGCTGGGATTACAGGCTTGAGCCACCGCGCCCAGCCCTGTTTTAACTTTTTAATCTGTTCATTATATTTCCCTAAAGTTTAAAAATATAATACAAATGGTCATTACTACATATGACTTCGATTTCTGTCAAAGGCACTGCACTTGTGTGTCTTCTTAACATAGTACCAGCAGGGTACATCTTTGAGTTGACAGTTTGCAGTAAGTTATCTATTTTTATTTTCTTGTGTACCTGGTCTTAGAACTGTAGATAACTTATATTATGGTAGCTTTTGCTTAGGGAGTACATTCTGCATCCACAAAACAGTACATCTATTCCAGAGATGACAAATGGATAGTTCACAGTGACCTAGGCTGAGTGAGATATCAGCAGATGTCAGTATGAAGAGATAACTACCAAGAGAAGAAGTCCTTAGGCCTGTCCCAGTCTCTGCACCCTGCACAGCCGTGACTCCATGTAAGCAATGTATCACCTCAACCCAATCTCAGGGTAAAAGCGGTTGAAGTGACCCTGGAGTGTCTCAGGCTAAGTTTCTGCTCCCTGGAGAAATACTCTCCATAGAAAATAATCCAATTACATTTATTGTTTCAGATTGAACTGAGACTTTTACTAGCAATATTTGTGTTATTATTAAAAATATGACAAAAGATTAAAAGCTTTCATTTTCTAATAATCACCATTGTTGTCAACAGAAGATTATCTCTATAAAAACATTCAGAACCATTTTAAGTGACAATAAGATTTGGTTAACAATAATTTTGATGAAATTCATTTGCCCCTTAGCAAAAAGTGCATCTAAATGATCTATATAATTATATTGCTGCCATTAAGCCTACTTTTTTGTCTTAATTTCAGGGTAAAAATATGAAAAACTGGTGTGTTCAGAAACAGCAATCATACATCTTCCTGATTGCTTCATTATCCACTGAGTCCTTTTAGTGCAGATTTCTTGTTGAACATGTAAATTATACCTGTTTATGGGGATCATAAACCATTCGCTGCCATTCAATATTGTGGGGTTTTTTTGTATTTTTTTGTATTTTAATTTTTTTAATTTTAGTTAATCTACAGCTAAGTTTCTAATAAGGAAATCAGTAATAATGTAATATATATGTTCTGGAAAAAATGCTGTTAAGGAATTCAAATAAACTAGATTTGATTCCTACCTTTATGAATGAATAAAAGAATCACCAGGTGAATGTGTGAATTTGTAAATGGTGGAAGGTTTGCCAATCTTTATAATTATCTAAAATGTCTATGTCAAACATTATGCTTAAGTTATGATCAACTGTTCACTTGATTTGTCAATACTGTTTTCTAAACATCTATCAATATCATTACTTTTGTTCCCTATCTGCCATCATCACCATTATCTAAATTACTATCCTCTCTTAGCTGGAATACAGCAATAGACTACTTGTATAAAGTTAGGTTGTCCTCTAGTGTAGATGTACTGAGAATGGACTCTTTTAAAAACAACTTTATGGAGATACAATTCATATATTATACAGTTCATCCATTTAAAGTATATAGTCTAATTTTTTTTAGTAACACTGATGCAACTATCACCCAATCAATTTTATGGCATTTTCATTACCCAGAAAAAAAAACTCTGCAACTATTAACAGCCATTTCCAACTTCTCTCTTCTCATCCTCTCTCCTTCCCCCCTCCAACCTCTTGGCCCCAGGCAATCACTTACCAACTTTCTGTGGTTGTACTTTTGCCTAATCTGTTTCCATATTTGCCTATTCTGGACTTTTCTTTTCCCTCCTCTTTAACTGTAATTATGTATCTTCCAACCAACCTTTCCCCATTTCCTTCTTTTCCCTAACTACCTAAGCCTCTGGTAACCACCATTCCACTCTATCCTAGGGAATTAACTATTTTAGATTCCACATACACTGAGATCATATGGTATTTATCTTTCTATGCCTTGCTTATTTCACCTAACATAGTATTCTCCAAGTTCATCCATGCTATCTCAAGTGACAGGAGTTCATTCTTTTCATGTCTGAATAAAATTCCATTGTGTGTATAAGCCACATTGTATTTATCTTTCCATCCATTGATGGACACTGAGGTTTATTCCTTGTCTTGGTCTTTGTGAATAGTGCCGCAATAAACATGGGAATACAGATATATCTTTAACATACTGATACATTTCTTTTGAATATATACCCAGTAGTGGGCTTGCTGGATCTTATGGTAGTTCTATTTGTAATTTTTTAAGGAATCTTCACACTGTTTTTCATAGTGGTTGTACTGATTTACGTTTCCAACAACAGTATGCAAGAGTTCCCTTTTCTCCACAAACTCACCAACACATTTTATCTTTTAGTAGCCATATAGTCAATGTGAGGTATGCATTTTTCATCTCTGGAATAGATGTACTGTTTGACGGACACATAATATACTCCCTAAGCAAAGGCTACCATGA
The DNA here is from genome assembly GCF_000951045.1 of Mandrillus leucophaeus. Lineage (NCBI taxonomy): Eukaryota > Metazoa > Chordata > Mammalia > Primates > Cercopithecidae > Mandrillus > Mandrillus leucophaeus. The sequence goes on from NW_012103588.1 coordinate 2,752,829, forward strand.
GATAAGTTATCTACAGTTCTAACTGCTAACAGTTCTAATATCGTCAAGCAGGGAGTACCACTGGACCCCTTTCACTTGCTATTCTGTCCTATTTTTCCTTAGAATTTGGGGGCTAAACACCAGGCACCTGTCAGCCAGTCAAAAGCAACTAGCATGACTGCCAGACTAAAGACATGGGTGTCAGGCTTTCTGTGAAAGGGCTCTCTGACAAGCCCTGACTCTTCAGAGTTGGGAGCATTTGTTTGCCTGGAACCAGCTTCTGGTTTTCATGTATTTCCAGACTGAGCTGATGGTTGACAGAGAGGAAAGCCATTCAACTCCGGGGTCCTGACAAAAACATCATTCTGATACTAAAGCCTGGCAAAGACACAACAACAACAAAAACAACAACAACAAAAATAGAATTTTATACCAATATCCCTGACGAACATCAATGCAAAAATATTCAATAAAATACTGGCAAACCGAATCCAGCAGCACGTCAAAAAGCTTATCCACCATGATCAAGTGGGCTTCATCCCTGGGATGCAAAGCTGGTTCAACATATGCAAATCAACAAACATAATCCAGCATATAAACAGAACCAAAGACAAAAACCACATGATTATCTCAATAGATGCAGAAAAGGCCTTTGATAAAATGCAACAGCCCTTCATGCTAAAAACTCTCAATAAATTCAGTATTGATGGAATGTATCTCAAAATAGTAAGAGCTATTTATGACAAACCCACAGCCAATATCATACTGAATGGGCCATAACTGGAAACATTCACCTTGAAAACTGGCACAAGACAGGGATGCCCTCTCACACCACTCCTATTCAACGTAGTGTTGGAAGTTCTGGCTAGGGAATCAGGCAAGAGAAAGAAAGAAATGGTATTCAATTAGGAAAATAGGAATTCAAATTGTCTTGGTTTGCAGATGACATGATTGACTATTTAGAAAACCCCATTGTCTCAGCCCAAAATCTCCTTAAGCTAATAAGCAACTTCAGCAAAGTCTCAGGATACAAAATCAATGTGCAAAAATCACTAGCATTCTTATACACCAATAACAGACAAACAGAGAGCCAAATCATGCATGGACTCCCATTCACACTTGCTTAAAAGAGAATAAAATACCTAGGAATCCAACTTACAAGGGATGTGAAGGACCTTTTCAAGGAGAACTACAAACCACTGCTCAATGAAATAAAAGAGGATACAAACAAATGGAAGAACATTCCATGCTTATGGATAGGAAGAATCAATATTGTGAAAATGGTCATACTGCCCAAGGTAATTTATAGATTCAATGCCATCCCCGTTAAGCTACCAATGACTTTCTTCACAGAATTGGGAAAAAAAAAATACTTTAAAGTTTATATGGAATCAAAAAAGAGCCCACATTGCCAAGACAGTCCTAAACCAAAAGAATAAAGCTGGAGGCATCATGCTACCTGACTTCAAACTATACTACAAGGCTACAGTAACCAAAACAGCATGCTACTGGTACCAAAACAGAGATATAGACCAATGGAACA
>NW_012103588.1:2757255-2779648 GCF_000951045.1 Mandrillus leucophaeus
GCAGACCTAACAAAAGCTGTTCCTGAAGCTAAGATATGGAGAGCCCCAGAAATGATATCCTTCCTATTCATATGATGAGAAGTGAGGATAAAAGGCATCACTCTTCCAACCCTGGAGATCCCTTCCCTACCTCAGGTTATGGCCCTCCACTTCATTTTTGGGGCATAACATCTTTACAGGACAGGGGTAAGGTCCCAATACTAACAGGAAAACGCTTAGGACTCTAACAGGTTTTTGAGAATGCGTTGGTAAGGACCACTAAATCCGGCCTTCTTTGATCCTCTTTGTGGTCTAAGAGGAAAAGTAGTGTTTCTGCTGCTGTGTCGGTGAGCATGACTATTCTGATCAGCAGGATCCAGGAACTGTTGTAGGTTCTTGAGCAGCCAGGGTGCGGGGGACAAACAAAGCAAAACTGTAGGCAGTTTTGTCTTTCAAATGGAAAACATTCAGGCATCAACAGGCTTACCCTTAAAATGCATCCTAAGCTACTGAGACCAATTTGACCCACAAACTCTGAAAAGGAGGTGGCTCATTTTTTTCTGCACTATGACCTGGCCCCAATATTCTCTCTCTGATGGGGAAAAATGGCCACCTGGGGGAAGTATAAATTTTAATACTATCCTGCAGCTTGACCTTTTCTGTAAGACGGAAGGCAAATGGAGTGAAATACCTTATATTCAATCTTTATTTTCATTGAAGGAGAATATGCAACTATGTAAAGCTTGCAATTTACATCTCACAGGAGGACCTCCCAGCTTACCCCCATATTCTAGCCTTCCTACAGCTCCTCTTCCTATTAATGATAAGCCTCCTGTAATCTCCCACGCCCAGAAGGAAACAAGCAAAGAAATATCCAAGAGACCACAAAAAAAAAAAAAACCCCCGGGCTATCAGTTACGTCCCCTTCAAGCTGTAGGGGGAGGGAAATTTGGCCCAACCCAGGTACATGTCCCCTTCTCCCTCTCTGATTTAAAGCAGGTCAAAGTAGACCTGGATACGTTTTCAGATGATCCTCATAGGTATATAGATGTCCTACAGTGTCTAGGGCAAACCTTCAACTTCACTTGGAGAGATATCATGCTATTGTTAGATCAAACCCTGGCCTTTATTGAAAAGAATGTGGCTTTGGTTGCAGCCTGAGAGTTTGGAGATACCTGGAAAGGGACAAATTCCCAACTGGTCAACAAGCCGTCCCCAGTATGAATACCCACTGGGACCTCGACTCAGATCATGGGGACTGGAGTCGTAAACATCTGCTGACCTGTGTTCTAGAAGGACTAAGGAGAATTAGGAAAAAGCCCATGAATTGTTCAATGATGTTCACCATAACTCAGGGAAAGTAAGAAAATGCTTCTGCCTTCCTCAAGCGACTATGCGAGACCTTAAGAAAAGATACTCCCCTGTCACCTGACTCCCTCGAGGGTCAATTGATCCTAAAAGATAAGTTTATTACCCAATCAGCCACAGATATCAGGAGAAAGCTCCAAAAGTGAACCTTGGGCCCTGAACAAGATCTGGAGGCATTATTAAACCTGGCAACCTTGGTGTTCTATAATAGGGACCAAGAGGAACAGGCTGAAAAGGAAAAGCAAGATCAGAGAAAGGTTGCAGCCTTAGTCATGGCCCTCAGACAAACAAACCTTGGTGGTTCAGAGGACAGAAAATGGAGCAGGCCAATCACCAGGTAGGGCTTCTTATCTCTGTGATTTGCAAGGACACTTTAAAAAACATTGTCCAATGAGAAACAAGCTGCCCCCTCGCCCATGTCCATTATGCCGAGGCAATCACTGGAAGACACATTGCCCCACAGGACAAAGGTTCTCTGGACCAGAAGACCCTAACCAGATGATCCAACAACAGGACTGAGGGTCCCTGGGGCAAGCGCCAGCTCATGTCATCACACTCACCAAGCCCCGGGCAAGTTTAACCATTGAATGCCAGGAAAATGACTTCCTCCTGGACACTGGTGTGGCTTTCTCAGTGTTAATCTCCTGTCTCGGACAGCTGTCCTCAAGGTCCATTACCATCTGAGGAATCCTGGGACAGCCTGTAACCAGGTATTTCTCCCACCTCCTCAGTTGTAATTGGGAGACTTTACTCTTTTCACATGCTTTTCTTGTTATGCCTGAAAGTCCCACACCCTTATTAGGGAGGGACATATTAGCCAAAGCTGAAGCTATTATCTATATGAATATGGGGAACAAGTTGCCCATTTGTTGTCCCCTACTTGAGGAGGGAATCAACCCTGAAGTGTGGTCTTTGGAAGGACAGTTCAGAAGGGCAAAAAATGCCTGCCCAGTCCAAATCAGGCTAAAAGACCCCACCACTTTTCTTATCAAAAGCAATATCCCTTAAGGCCTGAAGCTCATAAAGGATTACAGGATATTGTTAGACATTTAAAAGCTCAAGGCTTAGTAAGAAAATGCAACAGTCCCTGCAAAACCCCAATTCTAGGAGTACAAAAACCAAATGGTCAATGTAGACTAGTGCAAGATCTTAGACTCATCAATGAGCCGGTAATTCCTCTATATCCAGTTGTACCCAACCCCTATACTCTGCTCTCAAATACCAGAGGAAGCATAATGGTTCACTGTTCTGGACCTCAAGGATGCCTTCTTCTGCATTCCCCTGCCATCTGACTCCCAGTTTCTCTTTGCCTTTGAGGATCCCACAGACCACACATCCCAACTTACATGGATGGTTTTGCCCCAAGGGTTTAGGGATAGCCCTCACCTGTTTGGTCAGGCACTGGCCCAAGATCTGGGCCACTTCTCAAGTCCAGGCACTCTGGTCCTTCAGCATGTGGATGATTTACTTTTGGCTACCAGTTTGGAAGTCTCATGCCAGCAGTCTACTCTAGATCTCTTAAACTGTCTAGGTAATCAAACGTACAAGGCATCTAAATCAAAAGCCCTACCCTGCCTACCACAAGGCAAATATCTTGGCCTAAACTTAGCCAGAGGAACCAGGACCCTCAGCAAGGAATTAATACAGCTTATACTGGCTTATCCTTGCCCTAAGACATTAACACGGTTGTGAGGATTCCTTGGAATCACCAACTTTTGCCGACTGTGGATCCCTGGATACAGCGAGATAGCCAGGCCCCTCTCTACTCTAATCAAGGAGACCCAGAGGGCAAATACTTATCTAGTAGAATGGGAACCAGAGGCAGAAACAGCCTTCAAAACCTTAAAGCAGGCTCTAGTACAAGCTCCAGCCTTAAGCCTTCCCACAGGACCAAACTTCTCTTTATACTTCACAGAGAGATAAGGAATAGCTCTTGGAGTCCTTACTCAGACTCATGGGACAACCCCGCTACCAGTGGCATACCTAAGTAAGGAAATTGATGTAGTAGCCAAAGGCTGGCCTCACTGTTTATGGGTGTTTGTGGTGGTGGCCGCCTTAGTATCAGAGGCTATCAAAATAATACAAGGAAATGATCTCAGTGTCTGTACTACTCATGATGCAAATGGCATACTAGGTGCCAAAGGAAGTTTATGGCTATCAGACAACTGCCTGCTTAGATATGAGGTGCTACTCCTTGAGGGACCAGTGCTTCAGATATGCATGTGTGCAGCCCCCAACCCTGCCACTTTTCTCCCAGAGGATGGGGAACCAATCCATCATGACTGCCATTATCAAACAAATTATAGTCCAGACTTACTAGAGGATCTCTTAGAAGTCCCCTCAGCTAATCCTGTCCTTAACCTATATACCAATGGAAGTTCATTTGTGGACTTCAAAGTTCATTTGTTCATTAATGGGATACAAAGGTCAGGTTATGCCATAGTTAGTGATGTAACAGTTGAAAGTAAGCCTCTTTCCCCAGGGACCAGCACCCACTTAGCAGAACCAGTGGCACTTACCCAAGCCTTAGAACTGGGAAAGGGAAAAAGAATAAATGTGTATACAGATAGCAAGTATGCTTATCTAATCCTACATGCCCATGCTGCAATATGGAAAGAAAGGGAGTTCCTAACCTCTGGGGGAACCCACATTAAATACCACAAGGAAATCATGGAGTTATTTCACACAGTGCAAAAACCCAAAGAGGATGCTGAAGCCATCAAAAAGAGGAAGGATAGGGAAGAACAGCAGCGTAAGTGGCTGGCAGAGGCAGGGAAAGACCAGTAGAGAAGAAAGAGAGACAGAAAGTCAAAGAGAGAAGGGGGGATGGTGAAAGACAGAAAGTCAAAGAGAGAGGGAAAGAGACAGGGACAGAAAGCCAAAGAGAAGGAAAGAGAGAGAGGAAGAGACAGCGACAAAGAAGGAGTCAAAGAGAGAAAGAAACAGAAAGTCAAAGAGAAAGAAAAAGAGAGAAATAGTAAAGACAAAACAGTGTACCCTATTCCTTTAAAAGTCAGGGTAAATTTAAAATCTATAATTGATAATTAGAGGTCTTCTCCATAATCCTATAACACTCCAATACCACCTTGTTGTCAGTGTAAACAACGGCATAACCCGAAAGCACTGAGGCCACTGACAACCTGTAGTTTTCCTATCAAAAGTCCTTAACCCAGCAGGTTTCCTAATAGGGGATCTAAATCTTAATTAATTACCATACAAAAGTCCGACCAGATCTAGGAGGAACTCCCTTCAGGATAGGACAATAAATGGTTCCTCCCAGACAATTAAGGAGAAAAGATACAATGGGTATTCAGTAAGTGATAAGGAAACTCTTGCAGAAGCAGAGTTAGGAAAATTGCCTAATAATTGGTCTGCTCAAACGTGTGAGCTGTTTGCACTCAGCCAAACCTTAACGTACTTACAGAATCAAGAAGGAGCCGTCTATACCAATTCTCAGTTAATATGGAATGAATGAGGTCTTATTAAAAGCAAAGAATAATTGAAATCCCAAACTTACAAGGTTTTCAACAGAAGTAAAGTTTGCTAGAAGTTAACAGTGAAACATATATTATCCTACTAGCACACACTCTCAACGGATTTCTCATACAGTTTGCAAGAAATAACAAAATCTATCCTTACTCTACAATCCCAAATAGACTCTTTGGCAGCAGTGACTCTCCAGAACTGCTGAGGCCTAGACCTCCTCAGTGCTGAGAAAGCAGGACTTTGTACCTTCTTGAGAAGACTGTTGCTTTTACACTAACCAGTCAGGGATGGTATGAGATGTCACCCAATGTTTACAGGAAAATACTTCTGAAATCAGACAATGCCTTTCAAACTCTTACACCAATCTCTGGAGTTGGGCAACATTGCTTCTCCCCTTTCTAGGTCCCGTAACAGCCATGTTGCTATTACTTGCCTCCAGGCCCTGTGTTTTTAATATCTTTGTCAAATTTGTTTCCTCCAGGATCAATGCCATCATGCTACAGATAGTCTTACAAATGGAACCCCAAATGAGCTCAACTAACAATTTCTACTGAGGACCCCTGGACCAACCCTTTGGCTGGTCTAGAGAATTCCCCTCTTAAGCACACTGCCACTGCAGGGCCCCTTCTTTGCCCCTTTCCAGCAGGAAGTAGCTACAGTGGTCATTGCCCAATTTCTGACAGCAGTTGGGGTATCCTGTTTAGAGTGGGGATTGAGAGGCAAAGCCAGCTGGACTTCCTGGGTTGAGTGAGGACTTGGAGAACTTTTTTGTCTTATAAGAGGATTGTAAAATGCACCAATCAGTTCTCTGTAAAAATGCACTAGTCAGGGCTCTGTGGCTAGCTAGAGGTTTGTAAAATAGACCAATCAGTGCTCTGTAAAGTGAACCAATCAGCACTCAGTAAAACGGTCCAATCAGCACTCTGTAAAATGGACCAATCAGCAGGACGTGAATGGGGACAAATAAAGGAATTAAAGCTGGCCACCCCCAACCAGGAAGGGCAGTCCACTCGGGTCCCCTTCCACCTGTGGAAGCTTTGTTCTTTTGCTCTTCACAGTTAACCTTGCTGCTGCTCACTCTTTGGACCCATGCCACCTTTGAGAGCTGTAACACTCACTGCAAAGGTCTGTGGCTTCATTTTTGAAGTCAGCCAGACCAAGAACCCACTGGAAGGAACTAACTCCGGACACACTAAGAGGTATGAGGTGATATCTCATTGTGGTTTTGATTTGCATGTTTTGATGATTAGTGGAAAATGAACTCTTAACAAGATGAAAGTTGTTTAAAATTCTTCAATTTTTTTTAAACTTTGTTCATAATAACCACAAGAATAATGACCTTGCAGAAACACTATTACAAATCAGTTAAAAGGAAGGATTTGGACTAGGTGAGTTTGAATCTAGCCTCATTGTGAGACTTGGACAAGTTACTTTACCTCCTTGTGCTGAGACCTTGTGCTGAGCTCAGTCATGGAGACCCTAACCCAGCAGCGCTAGAGGAATTAAAGACACACACACAGAAATATGAAATGTGGAATGGGAAATCAGGGAACTCACAACCTTCGGAGCTGACAGCCTCAAACAGAGATTTACCCACATATTTATTGACAGCAAGCCAGTGACAAGCATTATTTCTATAGATTATAGATTAACTGAAAGTATCCCTTACAGGAAACACAGGGATGGGCCAAAACAAAGGGATGGGCTCTGGTTAGTTATCTGCAGCAGGAACATGTCCTTAAGGCACAAATTGCTCATGCCATTGCTTGTGGTTTAGGAATGCCTTTAAATGGTTTTCCACCCTCAGTGGGCCAGGTGTTTCTTGCCCTCATTCCAGTAAACACACAACCTTCAGCGTAGGCATCATGGCCATCACAAACATGTCACAGTGCTGCAGGGATTTTGTTTATGGCCAGTTTTGGGGCCAGCTTATGGTCAGATTTGGGGGACTGTTCCCAATACCGTGTCCCTCAGTTTTTTTTATTTGCAAAACCCTGGGATAAATAGTACAGATGATTTTAGGATTAAAATCTAATATATATAAAACATTTAGAATAATGACAGGTATATAGTAAGTGACCCAGAAGTGGTTGTTATCATTATTAGAAAAAATTCAAAATCTTTTGACTTATAGGACAGTTTCACCCTTCTAAGTGTTATCATATTCCTTCTCACCAGTTGAGCTCTTCTGCTATCTGATTAAGCTACACTGGCCACCTTTAATTTCTTATGCTCTCAATGTTCCTTCTCCTGTAGAACATTTGTGTGCACTAGGTCTTCTGCCTGGAAATCCCTTCTCTCTCCAGCTTTTCTAATCAACTGTTTGTGTATTCTTCATATTCAGAACAAGGGTCACTTCCTCAGGAAAATTTTTTGTGATCTACTTGACTTAGACAAATATGTTTGGTTGTTCCCAGAGCATTGTGTACTTCCTGTTGGCACATCAACTATTGCATTTGTGTCCAATTCTTTAAATTGTTGCAGTTACTCCCTTCCTTGGATCCATGCCCCTTTGCAATATGACTTTCCAGTTCCTGTAATCACAATTTAGAGCCTAATTCCTTATCTTTGATTTCTGAATTTAGAATGGCCCCCTAATTTGGTTTAGTCAATAGAATATGCTGATTTCATGTTAATTTTGAGGATAGTTGTCCAGAAACGTTGCAAACTTTCATTTGTCCTCTATGAACCCTGTTTAATAACCATATAAACAAGCTTGGGCCAGCCTGTTGGAAGATGAGAGAGCACATGGTGGAGAGGAAAGCCACTTCAACTGAGGCCAAGCTAGTCCAGCCAGCAGTGTACCAACCTAGCATATACCCAGTGTGAGTCAACCCAGTGCGAACCAGCAGCACATCAGAGCCCATATATCTGAACTACAGAATTGTAAGCTAAATAAATTGTTGTTTTAAGTAACCAAAATTTGGAATTGATTGTTACACAGCAAAAACTAGCTGATACAGATTTTTATATTGTATCTGTGGGTATTTGATTAATCTCTCTCTCCCCGTGAGGATAAATTCTACATATTTCTTTTTTTTCCCCATTATACTCCCAGCTGCTACTCCAGTATGCCTAGCAATTATTAGGCCTTCTGAAAAATACAGTTGAATCAGTACAGGTAAATCATGGCAATTTTTGATACATTAAATGATCATTTTGTGTATAAGAGTAAGAAAATATTATAACATGGTTAAAGTTGCATGAGAGTGACAGAGCAGGATTATCATCACCTTGGACAAGCACTGCCATTTAAAAATTTACCTTGATCAAAAACTGCCTAAATTCAAAGGGCATCAACCTAATGGTGAAGGTCAGCATAACCATAAACCACAAATAACATCTCCAGCCAGAAACATTCCAAACCCCTCCCTGACCACAGACAAGCCAGCCCCGAGATAACCTCCCCTCCAGCCAGAAAGATGTCAGCCCCAAGATAACCTCCCCTCCACCCAGAGACATTCCAACCCCATCATAAACTTTTCCCCTACGCAGAAACATTCCAAGATTGCGATGGGCCCCGTCACCCTAAAACCAATATATACTCTTAGTCTGTGAGCGAGAATACTCCTGACCAAAATTGGTCAGAAGCCCCTCTCAGGTTTATTTCTCTAAAATAAACCTGCCTTTGATTGTTAAGCCACATTTCATGTGTCTTTCTTATTTATCTCATAGCGAGAGCAAGTATGAAAATAATTAGTTATGGCTCAGCTATCTCCATGTCTGCCTACAGACATTCATTATATGTGTTAACATATTATGAAAGGAAACTAAAGAAGATGTGCTTCAACTTCTTTAGATGAAACTAGCTTTGAATCTATTGCTGAGCCAAGAATTTTAGCTATATATGCTCTATATTTAAAGGAAAGATGGAAAAATTATACATCTAGTGGTAGAACCACTCCATTGCACAACTCTGAGAAGCACTATCTATGTGGTGTTCTATGTGAATGGTGCTTCCTAGATGTGTACAGTGTAATAGCCTTACCTGAGTACATATTAACTCTTAAGTGATCAGTTAACCAGTCTTCACACCTATGTTTCTCTTTTCTTTTTCTATAGCCTCTTTATCTCAATCATACTCCTTACAATTTTGACTCAAAACCCCAATTTAGTCAGGGAAGGATAATGTTTTATTAATCTTTCCTTTGCCTGTATGTGCAAATGGTAAATAAAGAGAGTCCAGGAAATCCCTGAAGAAAGTAGAAACATGTATACACTGAGATCCTTATTGATTCATCCATATTTATGAGGATACCATTGTTCCTATTAGAATAGGAAAAACAAGGCATATTTTAGTGTAGATACACCTAAGGCCAGAGATAGTCACATTAAGGTCCCCATGCCAAGCAATTAAAGTTACTTTCAGTTTTTCTCATCATAGAAAAGTGATATTAAAAATGCCCAACAAGAGGAAATGATTCTTCTGAAGCCATTAGGAGCAGCTTCTTTATTCTCGACTCTAGCTGATTAGTGATGATGATATAGCTAAAGAAAAGAAAGTAAGCTAAGGAGGCAACCTAGAAAAACTGGGTTCAGAGAAGAATGGTTTGTTATTATGGTCAGCACTGTTTGGAGGAGGGAAATATTGAATTTGTTGAAAACAAACAATTCAGTCCACTAAAGAGATTATATCCGCCATGGAGAAGAAAGGTTTAATTGGACCTCATCATGGGCCAGATGAAATATTCTGCAATTATGAATATAACTAGCATAAATTGTATACTCAGCCACGTATATTTCTGCTTAAATCATCTATAAAAATGCTAAAAATTTCTCCCTTTATACAACTGGGAAATGGATAATAAAGCAAAAGTTGAAAATGTCTATATTATGGCAAGTTACATTAGTAGCTGTAACAAACTAGTCCAAAATCCTAGTTTATTAGCACAATAAAATATTCTGTCTTGCTGATATGACTCTCTAATGCAGGTAAACAAGTTTATGACATTCCTCTACATAATTACTCAGAGATCCAAATTTCTTTCTTGCTAGGACTTCACCATTTTCAGCTTCAGACTTCAAGGTCCACTGGTATTGTCTGTCCATTGACAGATTAAGTGAAGAGAACTAGCCACATGAGCCAACATAGAATCAGAAAAAGTAAACGATGTGTTTTATCTGAATGCCCAGAAGGAAAATGAAACAGGTGAATACATGGTATTGTCTCACCCATCATGTAGACATAGGTTAAAGTTTCAGTCTGACACAATGCTTGCTTCTCATAAAAGTAAGAAAAATTATAACAAACACTGATTGTAGTTTACAAACTTCCTATATGGATGTTAAATAGAAGTTTTCATACTTGTCCATTTTAAGGGATGACTAATTATAGGTTTATTTATCTAGTACATATCATTGACATTAGAAGAAATAAAAGCATATATTTGTCTCTTTATCCTCTGATTTCTTTTTTATAAACAACTGTTCTTAGATCTTATTTGTTGTAGCACTTACTGACATACAATATCACCAAATTTGTGTAAATTCACCATTATTTCCATTTATTTATTGTTTAATCTCAGTATTTTACTAACTGAAGTCAAAATTAATAAAGTTATGTAATGAATGAATATTTGCAAGTCAAATATCAAAATAGTTAATGGCCTTTTTGTTACACCAAATATCGTAAAATCATTATATTTGGTATTGACTTGCTAGGATATCAAGTTTAGAACATGCACATGCTTTTTTTAAAAAATCTATCCCAATGTATAGTTAGTCTTCACAGATTCATACCTCTAAAAGATAATGCTTATTCGTACACATTGGAATGTTTAAGTGAAAAATTCCATGCCAAAGAAACAAGAGCTGATTTTAAAGTTTCATTTAATCATACCCTCTAGTCTTTGTCTCTTTGGGGACTTTAGTATTTTTTTCTTTGCTCACATACTTCTCTTCTTATTTCCTTTTCTTATTGTCAGAAAATGGCAATATTCCATTTTTAGTCACCAGAAAGAGTTTCTACTTCAGCTTCATCCCAGTTTATTCAAGACTCCATTCACCATCGTCTCCTTAGGCTCCAGAAACTTAGTAAGTTTTTAAAATGTGTCATCTAGTTCTAATTAAATGTCTCCAAATAATATTGGTAGGGAACTTTGGCAAACACTTTAGACACATTATCTAACAGCAAAGTCAGTTCATATTCCCTTCCCCCTTATTGCCCTAGTTCCCTATGTAAGGATGCCAGAAAGACAATTTAGACAATTTAATGTAGGCTGAAATCAGTAATCTCATGAGGATGGGAGGAGGGGAGCGAGTCAGTCACAGTAATTGAAAACAAAGAAGTTGGACTGAAAACCAAGATATTTGGAACCTTCAAAACTCTAGCTCTTTATTTCTGATGGAGTAATTTAGTATTTTTTATTCAGTTTCAATCTTTCTCAGTGTAACACAAAGCAAATTGTTTCTTCTAACACAGCCTTTATTGAGGCATAAATCCATGCCTTTTAATTTGTAGAACTTTTTTGAATAAAACTACTATTTATACATAATGACAATGATGATAATAATGATGCATATATTATCACAGGGTAACTATAGACATTTCGTATAAGAAAAAAAGTGTGTATTTACAGAGGATATCCCAGAGAGGACCAGCTAACCACCAACTGCCTTTGAAAGGGATAATCGTTGCATGTTAATTTTTTATTACTGTCCAGGATCACTGGCAAATTCTTGCAAATTTTACAAACTTAGAAACCTGACTTTATCTCTTGGGGCAAAATTATCTTAAACAAGTTCAAAGACCACATTAAACCTGAAGGCTAACCTTCATCCTCTTAGTGCCACCACATTCTCTGTAGGTAGTCCCACTTGGTAAGCTAATTATAGTCAAAAGATTGTTGATGACCATAGAACCAGTACAAAGGACTCTGGATAAATCAGCTTCATAATAACATGAGGCAAAAGAAGAACTCTTTTCCAAGGGATCAAACTCTTTAAATGTGTTAACTCTCATAAGTTTTTACAGTCGTTAGCATGATAAAAAAACACCCTGCCAAAAGACGACTGCCGAATAGTGATTTATTGGCCTTGACAACATTAGCCTCTGGGATCTTCTTTTTTTCTCTCTACTTCCAAAATTTACTGATCCTCTTCAATGTTCATTCTATCCTCTTATACATTACAGAATTAGTGTAGTTATAGTAGAATAAATTATTTTATCTTAAATGGCCTAGATTTAATTTCTTTCAATTTTATGTTTTTCATCAGAGTTTTGATATTATAACTCTAGAGAGAACACACTGACAAAAAGATTTTATCCTGTCTCAATATTTTTTAGATATATTTCTTTGTTCTTCTCAAACATGTCAAGGAATGGAGCATATAATATACATTTACATACATGTTATTTAACTCTTTAAAGCCCACATTGAATATTAGCAAGGGGATTTTCATGCCTATATATGTACACATTAAGCAACAAAGGGTAAGTTTCTCTGTCCCTGGAAAACTCAAGACAGGGTTTACTAGAATTTGGCCTAAGAGGGAGAATGAGAAATGTGGAATTAGGGAAAATCCAGTGAAGCTTGGGTGTATTAATGGAGGGCTAGGGAGGACAATAACAAGTGAAGTCCCAATTCTGGCTTAGAAATTAGTCTGATGGGACAACATATCCAATTAAAAATATCCAACTCAGGCATTTGAGGATTTCCAAAATGTTTTGGACAGTGTTACTTTTAGCAGATTCATAAGTTACTGATTTACAGAATGTAGAGGACTATGCCAGAAAACGAAGGTGTGGAACAGAAAGAAAATAAAAATTAACTAAAAAAGAAGGCTCTTTTTCCAAAGAACACAGTACTAGAGAAGTAAAGAGATAAAATTAAGAAGTGTATTAATTTTTTTGAAACAACTGCATGTGATACTGAAAGTATAGATGAGGAAAGTCAAACACCAAACCTGGGTCTCATCCACAAATCCTTCCAATTTCAGTAGTCCTAGGTATGGCTTAGGCATCGGGATTTTTAAAAGCTCTAGAGCTGATTCAAATATGTGACCAAGGTTGAGAATCACTGCACCAGAGAAGTGACTTTTGACGCAGACTAGGATGTAGGAGACAGAAACACTAACTAAGTTCTAGAACATTGAACTATTGAACAAAGTCTTGAGGAGAATGTGGTAAAGGGATTGTTTTTTACTAGGTTCCCGGGGGGCATAGACTTCAAAAATATCAATAGCAACTTCAGTTCAAAAATATGCCGAGGTTGATTCTTCAGATCAGCTGTCCCCAACCTTTCTGGCGCCAGGGACTGGTTTTGTGGAAGACAGTTTATCCACTGGGGATGGTTTCAGGATGAAACTGTTCCACCTCAGATCATCAGACATTAGATTCTCGTAAGAACAGGCAACTCAGATCCCCTGAATGCGCAGTTCACAATAGTATTTGCATTCCTATGAGAATCTAGTGCCACTGCTGATCTGACAGGAGGTGGAGCTCAGGCGGTAATGCTGGCTGGCCTGCCGCTCACCTCCTGCTGTGTGGCCTGGTTCCTGACAGGCTTCATAGCTTGTTAAGAACTGCACAGACAGGGGATTAGAAATTCCTGCTTCAGGTGACAAAAGCATGGGGAATGGAGAAAACTCTCTGAGAGGTACACTTCTTGAAATCCATAGCAGGAGGAAAGGGTGAAGCCACTGAGCATATAACATCCAGGCTGGAGAACCCTCTGGCTGAAAATACTTGCTCACTAGGGAGTCTGTCATAGGACAGACCACCTATGCAATGCAGCATCAGGTGCCAGAAAGACAGGTCTTAGCACAAAAAGGGGAACTCAAAGCCTTCAAGTTTTCAGAAAGAAAGAGAAACTTCAGGTAAGACTGGACGACTGATTCTGCCACCATTGCATATTTACAGACTGTGCCAGAAAACAGAAAGATCTCAAATGTTACTCTGAGAGAAGGAACATTATATTAGGGAGAATTTTCCGAGTTCAATTCTTCTTAAATCATAGGCTCATCAGAATGATCTGCCTTGTTCACTGAACTCCTTCCATATAGCTTCTGATTCCTTAGGTCTGGAGTGGGACTCGAGTATTTGCATTCGTGACTAGCTCCCAGGTGATGCTGATGCTGCCAGTTCAGGGACCACATTTAGAGAAGAAGAGCTCTAATATTAGTCCAATGTGGTGTCATAATTTAACTCTTGGTGGGGCATTTCTCCAAATTGTGTTTGAGTACATAGATTACAGACCAGAGTCAAGGGACATAAACTGACCAACATCTAGATGAGGCTAAACCAAGATGTTTTCCATCTTATGACTCTCTCCAGGAACAATCAAAAGTCTTCTTAGATCCTCTGTTGATCCCTTTTCTCACTCCTAAGGTAATTGATGATTGAGAGAAGGAACTGGTACCAGGTGGTTCCCTTTCCCTTTTGGGGAGAACTGACTGTCAATTGCATACATTTCATTTTGCCCCTCCATGAAAAAAGATTTACAGGGGTAGATTCTGTACTGAGGCTTGTGGCTGGCCAGCACTGCCTGTGACTGATGGCATAGTTTATTTCTGGAGTTTTGTATTAGGGAGCTCTTACTTGCTTCACACTGAAGTAATGCATTAAATTCAGGGGGTACACCTCGCCTTGATCAATACAAAATAGAACATTTTGAGCTCTATTTTTGTGTGAATCCCATTTCTCCTTCTCACCTGATCCTGAATTTAGATAGGACATAATGGGAGCAAGTATAGAGGTCCCCTAAAACTTAGCATTACTGCCCAGAAAAACTTTACTATTTTTATGTATCTCTATGAGTTTAATACAAAAAGGTGTGAATTTTGATATATCTACCCAACTCCTGGCTTTGCATTATGTTCCCAACTATTATTTTTTCTTTGTCTCACTTTCTTAGTTTGTATTTGTCGCCTCATAACACATGATCAGTAATATATATAATACAAGGTATGATATAGCAGGTAATATAATAGAAAATTATATACTTATAATACATACATAATATTTTGAGATAAAGTTATTGTACTAAGATTTATGTTTTCATCTTTGTATGTTAATTTGTGTGTACATTATAGCATTTATTCATGTAAGTAAACTTAAATACTGTTAAGAAAAGGTGTTAGATAAACAAGTAAATACTTTATATCTCAGATTAGCTGCCAGGTTTAAAACTAATGACAGATTCAATAACATAATTTCTCAGCATATGCGTTTTGTGAGTGAACTCATAAAAACTTACATTCCAATAGATAGCTATAGATCTTGTATACATATATCTTATATGTATCTTTTTAAACTTCCTCTATTGTACTGAAACTGTAAGACTACTAGCCTGAGACTGTCAAGGCACAGGAAGAGATTTGGTCTAATTTGCCTTCCCCAATTCTTGACTCTCAGCAAAAGATTGGTAAGTGGATCTAATGTGAACCCAAGCACAATGGGAGTTAGCCTTCATCATAGCCCAAATCCCATCCCTTCCTTTAACGCATCTGTGATCATCAGTACATAAGCTTCTGTGGCTTTTAATTGAGTGAGTGATCCAATGGTAAAGTTAGTTGCATTTATTAAACATTTGCTACGTACCAGCCTCTATATTAAACAGCTAACATGTTTATCTTACTTAATCCTCAAAACGTATATTCTAAATAGAAAACTGAGGCCCAGAGAGGTTGTATGACTTGCCCGAGCTTACACAGTTTGTGTGACAGACCTGGCACTTACATCTAGAAGTCTGACTTTAAGCCCTGTGTTATTCAGCATTATGACAAGGCTGCCTCCCAGTGAGGAAATGGGTGTAGAAATGAGCAACACCCAACGCCAGTGGTTTCTCCCATTATTCTTTATAGTGTGTGTGTTAATGGTTATGTGCTCAAGCAGAGCCAAATTGGAAAGAAAATATTTGTACCTATTTATTCACTTAATTTAGAATACCCATTGCACCAGTCAATTACTAATGAGAAAGCCCAGACCTACAGCAGATAATATTCAGTTGATAATATTTAAATGACTGATCTTCCTTGTTTTGTTTTTTTTTAAAAAAAAAATGCATTTGAAATCCAGAATATTTGGACTTTTACTCAAGCACAGAATTAAGGTTTTCATTAAACGAAATTAAATTTTGAATTTAACTATCTCTCAATTTGTTCTACACGGTTGAATAAATTAATCTTAAAGCAACTCCTCTGTATTACCGCTATGGCAACCATTGACTTCTAAAAGCTTTAAAAGGCCCTACACTGTTTGGCCTGAGTTACTAAAGATGTATTTTTATGGGTTTAACATACTAACATGTAGACACGTTAAGCACAGTGGAATTCTGCTTTAAACATGAGCCTGGTGCTCACATTTGTTTCCGTGATCTACATTAATTATCTAAAAGACCGTAACCATGAATACCTGGCAATGAAGCTGTATCTTACTTTCTATTTTATCTTGAAAATAGATGAGGAAGAAATGTATTTGGCAAAGCTTGCTCAATCCTCATATTCCTGACAAAGCATCGTTCAGTTCAGAAGGATCATATTACCTCTTGCCCCTTTAAACACTTTGACAGCTTAACAGAAATATTGTGTTAATTGTAACCACTTGAAAATGGTTGTTTTTCTGATTCTTAATAATCAAATCACTTAATTTCAGAGAAAAGAAACCTCAATATTGGGCACGGCTCAAAGAAGTAAAGATTAAACAGAAGAAGCAGAAAAAGAATGGGGGCTTTTAGGGCCACGGTCTCTCTCCTTTGGCATGAAAAGACTGGATTAAATTTTACTCAGAAACTTACTAGATGAAAACTCTGGACAAAATTCTGTTCCGCAGTTATCCTTATTTAATGGTTACAATAATACCTTATTTCTAGGGTTAGTTATTTGAGTTATCTTATGTTTGTGGTCTCATAAATAATATATAATACAAATATAAAGAAGTCACTGGCAAGGACTATCAGTATTTGTTTTCCCAATGAGTCTACATGATTGTATATTTTTTGTTGCTTAAGTTTTTAAGGTTCTTAAATACTATAGCTTAGGATGAGAATTAAATAGTTTAACACTGTTTTTAAAATAGTCTTATGGAAAGTCAATGAGACAACCATATTAAAATCTCATCAGCAAAATTCTTTCCTCCCTTCCTCCAAATCATCTTCAGTAAAGAGAGAGATTAGCTTTTATTTTTCACATACTCTGGAAAAAGATATTTAATTCAGGCTGATTGTGTTAAAGTTTCTTCTTCCAACATAAAGTTTCATATGTATGAAACTTTCAAATATACTGTATAAATTGGCCACAGTAGGATATATTTTTAAATAGAAAGACAAGTATTGCATACCTTTTGCCACCAGAATAGTATAAATATTGCTAATATAAGTACTTTGTGTTCACTAAATACAGAGACAATTTCCTAGACTGATTACCCTTTAACATTAATGCAGTCCTATACCAATTTATTATAGTTACAAAAACTAATGTTAAGATACTTTTTATATATCATTATCTAAAATGTACTTTGATTTCTGGAAGTTGTCCAGAATTAGCTTGATTCTCCTTAAGCAATTTCTGGTGTTACAGAGCATCAACAGATATTCTAAAGTTATTATCTTTTTTTTAAATTTTATTTTTATCAAGTTCAGGGGATACATGTGCAGGTTTATCACAGGGGTATATTGCTTGGTGCTGAGGCTTGGTTAGTTTGCATTGCACCATACTATAATAAAGACAAATAAAAAGAAACAATTCCTCAAGTTTTAAATAATACAACTGCCTTTATTGAGTTCTCTACCATTCCTACAACTTTGCTAAATATAATTTCATCCCTTTGAAATATCTTCCAGAGTTTTAAAGAATTCATCATCTGTAACTACTATACTTTATGGCGCCTTTCTTTACAAGAATGATTTTAAACAATCTAGCCACTTTATCTGTTCTTGGAGGAGAATTTGCCTCAATTTTAAGATCATTGGAGGGTAATATCGAGGAAAGCATCTCTCAAGCAAGAAATTTTCTATGACCAGTTTTCACTGATATTCCTTTATTCATTGCTACTGTTATTTACTGATGGATGCATATACCATATCATTCCAGAAAGGATACGAGACAGTTTTAAAACAACATATGGTAATACTTTTAAAAAATCTACATACGTAGTTGAGGTGACAAGAAAATAAAGGTAGGCAAAGTTATATGAAACCAGGGAAGACTGAGACAAAAATTGGGCCCCAGGTTGCTGAGCAGGCAAGCCATAATGACAAACACACTCAGTTACCAATACAGAACCCCGAAAGTAAGCAACTGTTTTTAGAAGTTGTAACCCATTCTGACACTGAGACCTGAGAGAAATTTTTCTTACACATCCCCACAAAGCCCATTGCATAGTGCCATTGTAAATGCCCTCCAGGTCATCGTACAGCAAATACAATTAACAGCTCTATAGCACTTTGTAGTGTAACATTTCTTGGTGTTTACTGAATACACAGGGATAGTACAGGAAAAGTAAAAGTAATTATATAAGGCTACATTAATTAATGTAGTACAGGTGAGGAGGAGTTTATTAATCTGGATGAAGCCAAGAAAATTTTACTGGAGGAATGGATGCTGACATCCTTCTATAGAGCCTCTATAAATCTTAACATTGCTACCAAGCACTTGGCTGGAAAAATGCTTTACTCATAGGTAGGGCTCATGTTGTTCTTAGAAAACAAGTTGAAGCCCCCTCCAACCTAAGCAAAATGAAATATCAATAACTTTATAACATGAAAATGGAGACATCAAATAACCACCTTCATCAAAAAGTCTATCTCAATTTAAACCACTCAAATAATATCAACTTTTGAACAATGCAGTTTTCTGATGAACCCTTTAAGACAAATAGAAAAATGTTTTCCTAGGCTAGTAAATATGTGATAAATATAAAATTATAGTCCAGAACTTAGATATACATTGAAGAATGCATATTTGCAATTAGAAGTAGTCTCCTGTCATTCTTTCTTACAAGAATTAGATAACAGAGTCAGTTATCTATAAAGGGTACCTCTAGTTCACATTACCCATAGAAAAAGGTTTTTCTTTTCCTTTTAGGAGTTGCGGAGTACTTGGCATTCAGTTCAACTAAAATAAGTATCAAGTTAAAAGAACAATGTAGAGTTTGACAGAAAATGGGGGCAGAATAACAGTCTTTTATTACCCTTTTGGAAATTATTCTGTGATATGAGAAGACAGCATCACTATTATGATATATAATTACTAACTGTTTAATCTTAGTCGAGTTACTTACCTAACTGCTCTTTGTCTGAAAATCCTCATCTATTCAATAGGAATAACAATAGTAATTTATAGTTTTTGTTGTCAGAAATAAATGAGGTAATATATGTAATATGACTACAACAGTACCTAGCACATAATAAATGCTCACTTAAGGTTAACTGTAGTTTATCAGAAAGCAAAAAGTCTACCTTTTGATCATATAGCCTATAACCAATTCCTATTCACAACACTAGAGTAAAATGAAAGTGCAGTAAAGCTGCAACCATTTTATGTCACACCAATACATTTACGTACTGGGTAATACATAGCACTCTGATGGCACTGTTGAGTCTAAAACTTGCTTCTAATATAGAAAACAGTGGATCATAGATAGTCTAGATCATAAGAAATCACACAAATCATCAGTTTAGAATTATATTACTGAATACAATTTTCAAACACAAATAATTTAATGACCCTTTCTCAACAACTCAGGAGCCAACAAATCTACCACCATCAGTAGAAACCAAGAAAGTTCAATTGAGATTCTTCCCCTGGGTTTTGGGGGCAGTTTGACTTATTGACCACCTAAATCACCAGACTCACAAATGCAACACTTACAGTGGAATAATTCAAATTTGATTTTCAGATAAACAACTTTTAAGTTGTTCCATCTTGTTTTATTTTTTTTTTTTTACTGCTGCGCAACAAATTGTCGTAAACTTAGTAAACCCATACCCAGTTTTTTAGCCTACAGTTTCTGTAGGTCAGAAGTTCAGGCCTGACCTGATTGGCTTCTCTTCGAAGGGTCTCACAAGGTCAAAGTCAAGGTGATGACCAGGGCTGTGGTCTCATGCAGAGCTCAGAGTTCCTTGTGTCTGTAGACCTGAGGACCACATATGCTTACTGGCCATCAGTTTCTCTCACCATTTACAGGCCTTCTACATTCCTTGCCAAATTGGTCTTTCTGTCTTTTAAGTCATCAAGAGACAGTTCACTTTGCTTTGAATCTCTCTCATGCTTCACATTTTGACTCTGACATCAAGATGCTGATTTAAGGAGCTCATCAGTTTAGGTCAGACCCTTTTAGATAATCTCCCTTTCTGAAATTCAACTGTGCCATGTAGCATAGCCCGATTATAGAAGTGATATCCCCAAATGTCCATGATATTAAGGATTGTAGAGGGCATGGGCATACTAGGAATGGGCCTTTTAGGGAACATCTTAGAATTCTGCCTACAATATACATCACAAGCCTTAAGAATTAATCTGTCAAAGCCTAAACCAAGGGTCTATTACACTGGTACAAAATGCTAAGTCTTATAATTTGTAAGAAACTGGCATATATGTTACAGGCATTGTTCAGTTATCCTATACATTTATAATTTTAGGATAAAGGTTTTCTGTTCTACAGATGAGATAAATTATAGGCTAAAACAGGCAGAAACCCACCCTTGCCATTGGGGATTAAAAAAAATATGAAGAATTTCATCCTACCATTTTCCATTGTTTTATTTACCATGGATTTTTTTCTTTAACTATACCCTATATGGGTTATGTTAGTAGTATTTAGTCAGAATGTTTCATAGGAAATTAAGAACAGTTGGAACAACTCACCTTAATATACAAAAATGAGATAAATAAGCTTACCACGAGTCACTGAAATCTGGACTTCCAGGACTGCATGAAGAAATTCATGTCATGAGTAACTCTATTAGTTAATCTAGTCACATGACTGGATCTATCATCTTTACTTCACATCACCCCATAAGAACTTATGCACTGTTTTTTCACTTGTTTGAAAAGCAATTCATTTTAATTTGTTAACATCTAAGCTAAAGTTCTTCTAAATTTTGTTCCTCATGTCATCTTATTTACTTTATCATATGTTTTAGTTTTTGTATTTCTTTGTTTCTTAGGTAATGGATGACTGAGCTGGTTGATTTTTTGTTGCTAGATCTACCCTATAAATATTTTTAAAAACTATTTACAGGTTTTAAGTGCATGATAGTTATTATAGCATATGTATATGCCTATTTATATCTATATCTATACCATCTACCTACAAACTGGTTTTTCTGATGATTAGCTCATCACCAAGGAATGTTAAGTAAGGGATAACTAATATATTTCAATCAACCACAAGGGACTGTTAGTGGCTCTCTGGCTCTCTGGGTCCCTCAGTCACTGAGGATTCTAAGTTTGGTTAGAAGTAAAATTGCTCAGAAAGGACCGCGTGAAGTTAGAGTTGTTTGTATGTGTTAAAGGCTGAAGTATGTAAAGATGCAATGCTTTATATTTGGTATTTCACATTATATTTGGCATTTCACAGGAAGTTGTTATTCCAGAAAACACAGATACTAAGGAGATATTGTATATTAAATCATCTTTATATAGATATGTTTGTTAGCTTAAATTTCTTGATATCCTGAAAAATGTCTGAACCTCATGAGAATGCCTAGAGCTTTACGGGCAGTGAAAATGATCCTGATGGTAAGGAATGGGTTAAAAGAGTTCTGCAGATATAGTCATTTTTTTTCATTTTTGCCTAAAGAAGCCATGATCCCAAACAGCTTTTTTTTTTCTACTGTGTATTTGGTCTTGTGAAAGGAATAAACAGCACCCTTGAAACCATTCCCAAAACCTACTCAAAATAGAAGATTCACTTATGGCAATCATTAAGTCTCTTTGATCCTCTGTAATAGTTTGGGGGGAAATGACAAATAAGTTTGAACTAAAATGTTTAACTTGATAGATAAATTCAGAAATGCACTAAAGGTTTTTTTTTTTTTTAACAAATGTGTTTTTATGCAAGATGAAAAAAGAAGCAAAGCAGACGAGTTAACCACTGAAAAACTTTCATCTTATATTCTACGTTGATGCATCACATTGGGGCTGTAGAAGTCACATAGGGCAAGATCAGTGTTAACAACCATAAATTCTCAACAGAAAATCCTGTTAACAAACAGAATCCATACAGTGAAATAAAGCAAACAGTGAATATTATTAAAGACTTAGAAAATAAAGTCACAATCAAACTTGCAGAAGAAAAATGATCTGCAATTAAGCTTAAACTTTTTTAAAGAGAGGAAAAATGGGAGGGAAAGATGAAATGAGGGTGAAAAGAGGGTGAGAGTGAAAGTAAGAGAGAAAGAGAGAGAAGGGAGAGAGGGGAGTAGATTTTTAAAAACTATCACATTGTGAAAATGTGACTGTTGTATTCATAAGGCAACATAAACAATATTGAAAAATTTTAGTATCTTAGTAAAGATATATCTAAGTTCAAGACAAGTTAAATATATGAATTCATCTAAATATTTCCTAACTTTGGTTATCAAAAGTAGTTATTCTAAGAAGATTTGCACTTTAAAGA
>NW_012103588.1:2779698-2825723 GCF_000951045.1 Mandrillus leucophaeus
TTTAGTCAGAATGTTTCATAGGAAATTAAGAACAGTTGGAACAACTCACCTTAATATACAAAAATGAGATAAATAAGCTTACCACGAGTCACTGAAATCTGGACTTCCAGGACTGCATGAAGAAATTCATGTCATGAGTAACTCTATTAGTTAATCTAGTCACATGACTGGATCTATCATCTTTACTTCACATCACCCCATAAGAACTTATGCACTGTTTTTTCACTTGTTTGAAAAGCAATTCATTTTAATTTGTTAATATCTGAGCTAAAGTTCTTCTAAATTTTGTTCCTCATGTCATCTTATTTACTTTATCATATGTTTTAGTTTTTGTATTTCTTTGTTTCTTAGGTAATGGATGACTGAGCTGGTTGATTTCTTGTTGCTAGATCTACCCTATAAATATTTTTAAAAACTATTTACAGGTTTTAAGTGCATGATAGTTATTATAGCATATGTATATGCCTATTTATATCTATATCTATACCATCTACCTACAAACTGGTTTTTCTGATGATTAGCTCATCACCAAGGAATGTTAAGTAAGGGATAACTAATATATTTCAATCAACCACAAGGGACTGTTAATGGCTCTCTGGCTCTCTGGGTCCCTCAGTCACTGAGGATTCTAAGTTTGGTTAGAAGTAAAATTGCTCAGAAAGGACCGCGTGAAGTTAGAGTTGTTTGTATGTGTTAAAGGCTGAAGTATGTAAAGATGCAATGCTTTATATTTGGTATTTCACATTATATTTGGCATTTCACAGGAAGTTGTTATTCCAGAAAACACAGATACTAAGGAGATATTGTATATTAAATCATCTTTATATAGATATGTTTGTTAGCTTAAATTTCTTGATATCCTGAAAAATGTCTGAACCTCATGAGAATGCCTAGAGCTTTACGGGCAGTGAAAATGATCCTGATGGTAAGGAATGGGTTAAAAGAGTTCTGCAGATATAGTCATTTTTTTTCATTTTTGCCTAAAGAAGCCATGATCCCAAACAGCTTTTTTTTTTCTACTGTGTATTTGGTCTTGTGAAAGGAATAAACAGCACCCTTGAAACCATTCCCAAAACCTACTCAAAATAGAAGATTCACTTATGGCAATCATTAAGTCTCTTTGATCCTCTGTAATAGTTTGGGGGGAAATGACAAATAAGTTTGAACTAAAATGTTTAACTTGATAGATAAATTCAGAAATGCACTAAAGGTTTTTTTTTTTTTTAACAAATGTGTTTTTATGCAAGATGAAAAAAGAAGCAAAGCAGACGAGTTAACCACTGAAAAACTTTCATCTTATATTCTACGTTGATGCATCACATTGGGGCTGTAGAAGTCACATAGGGCAAGATTGTGTTAACAACCATAAATTCTCAACAGAAAATCCTGTTAACAAACAGAATCCATACAGTGAAATAAAGCAAACAGTGAATATTATTAAAGACTTAGAAAATAAAGTCACAATCAAACTTGCAGAAGAAAAATGATCTGCAATTAAGCTTAAACTTTTTTAAAGAGAGGAAAAATGGGAGGGAAAGATGAAATGAGGGTGAAAAGAGGGTGAGAGTGAAAGTAAGAGAGAAAGAGAGAGAAGGGAGAGAGGGGAGTAGATTTTTAAAAACTATCACATTGTGAAAATGTGACTGTTGTATTCATAAGGCAACATAAACAATATTGAAAAATTTTAGTATCTTAGTAAAGATATATCTAAGTTCAAGACAAGTTAAATATATGAATTCATCTAAATATTTCCTAACTTTGGTTATCAAAAGTAGTTATTCTAAGAAGATTTGCACTTTAAAGACGGCCCAAAATATGTTATGATCCTTTAAAGGTGAAGTAATTTCTCTTTTTGTTTATTTATAGCTAATTAGTCTTTGTCAGTGTTGCACATTAGTTACACTCCAGCATTTCAAGGTCTGTTTGCTTTCTGATTCATAAAAATTAACCTGTATCCTTTAGTTATATTAAAAGCCTTGTATTTAATTAGGAACATGTCATGTCAAATTTATGGAATGGGCTACAACCTTGCCAATTTCTACATTACTGCTGGAGAGACAATCAGTTATTTAGGGAAGCACATTCACTCTTGAACTACAATGGAGTTCCAAACTATTGTTCTTTCTCTGTATTTTTGTTTTCTTCTAGTTTCTTCTAGTTTATTTCAATCTCACATCTTTCTCCTTTACCCCAAATTTTCCTCATCATTGCATGCATATCATTTTAACTCTCTTCCTTGCTTATTAACTTTTTCTAATTTTCTCTGTTCTAACTTCACAGAAATGCATCTTTATGTTCAATTTGGCAATAAAATTTGAAGGAAATAACATGAACTTTAAAAAAGAAAAAGATTCGCCAGGCACAGTGGCTCACGCCTGTAATTCCAGCACTTTGGGAAGCTGAGGGAGGTGGATCATAAGGTCAAGAGATCAAGACCATCCTGGCCAACATGGTGAAACCCCGTCTCTACTAAAAATACAAAAATTAGCTGCATGTGGTGGCACGCGCCTGTAGTCCCAGATACTTGGGAGGCTGAGGCAGGAGAATTGCTTGAACCCGGGAGGCGGAGGTTGCAGTGAGCCGAGATTGCACTACTGCACTCCAGCCTGGGAAACAGAGTGAGACTCTGTATCAAAAAAAAAAAAAAAAAAAAACAAAAGACTGTTCCGGTATTAACCTCCAAAAGATTGAACATGTTTTGGAGAAAAGGTTAATATGAAATTATTAACAAAAAATCTTTCTACTTATTAAAAAAACCAAGCATCTATTTGAAGAGGACAGACCGCAGTCATTCCTCATCCCATGCATTTAAAAGGTTCAACAGTAGGAGGATCGATTACCTCAACTTGATCAACAGGTATGTTTTCATAGTTGTACAAATTATCCAGGTCTTCTAAGGTGGCATCATAGGTTTCTGAGTCATAGTTGATGGACTCTAGAGTTGGGGCAGTCACAGCAGCATCAAAGATGACAAGTCCCAGAACAAGTAATGCTAATGTCTTCATTATTCAAGCTTTCCTAATTATAAAATATTAAAATGCATAAATATTTAATTGATAGTTTATGAATAGTTTGCACTAAATAGAAATGATAAATTAGTGTCATTATCAAAGAACTCAAGCTGGGAGCTTTCCTTCCATGGATAATTTATAAACATAACACATGAAATCATCTGATTTCCTAGGACCATTGCCGCCAGATGTTCAAATTAATTCACAAACCTGTCTCTGATTTTACAGTGGATATTTTAATTACAGTAAAATTTTATTTTATAGAGAAAAACAGAGCTTATTCACAAAAGCTTTTTCATCATCTAATGGTTTTACCATTTATTAAACATTAAGATCCTTCATCCACTCTGGGATATGAAGTTGAAGATGATGAGGATAATGATGATGATGGTGATGATGACTGCAACTGTCATACCATTTTATAGGTGAAGAGACTGAGACAGAGTTGACTGGTAATACAACTAGGACATCCACAAATAATTCCAATTTTAGTGATCCATGGTGTGGCTTAGGCATTGGGGTTTTAAAAATAATTTAAAGAAAATAGGACTCATAACTGTTTCTTGTACATTGAAGCCTAAGGCCTTTTTCAGAACAAAGTAACAAAGTTTTGTTTGTTTTTTCTGTTACTTTTTTGTAGCTTCTGGATATATAAATACATACATTATTTAATATGTATATCAGTATTCCATGCAATATTGTCCAAAATGTTCCTAATGAAATAGAATAGAAAAAAAATTTTTCCTTTAGTCCTCAGTATTTTATTTAATTCTTAATAGCTATCTAAGATTTGAACTCAGAACCAATAGGAATACGTGTTTAAAAGGCACTACCTAGCATGATTCCCCTGTATGCCTATGGGATTATAGCCATCTTTTTTTGAAAAATTCCTTAATAAGCACAATTCTTATTTTCCATTATAACTTTTATTATGCTTTTTGAGGATTCAATCAAGATCCTATAATTTTAATTATTTTTTTAGTTCTGTATATACTCATTTGAATACATTTTGGTTTAGAAAAAAAATCTTCATGTTTAATTTTAAACATTTAAGTTAGCCTTATCAAAATGTTAACTGGTGATTCTTTATTGAGGAGGCAAAGTATTGTAAAATTCTTTATCAACCATATCTAATTTTAGAAGCTTTTATATTTCGGACACACTGCTTGGGTTTACTTTAAGAACAGTACCTGTGGTGTTAGTACCTATGCATACATATAAAAGGGAATTCATGATAAATACTACTTTTAAACTTGAATGCACTGGCAGACAAAATGACCTTCAGTTACTTGAAAGACAGTCTTTATGAACCAGGTTTAGGCAGAAGGATATGAAATTCCTCTGAGAATAAGAAGCAGTACAAGGAGCTCCTTCTTAGCTCTCCTATGCTTTCTTCAAATAAATTTCTTGTTCACATTGGATAAACTAAGCCTCTATTTCAGTTTCCTTTGCAGAAATCTTTGCAGGATTGCAGATTTGGAACTGTTTTAGGCAATTGCCAACAAAGTCCTACTTAATAAAGCAGTGGGTTTGCAAATCTTCCAGGAACCATTCTCCCATAATCAAGTTGGAAACATTAACAGAAGCCACTACCAACTTAAAACAATATGTTCCTTATATGTTTCTGGCAACTTCCATTGTTCAAAGAAATTATACACTTGCTGGCCTTTTTTTTCTCACTTCACACTATATTTGATTACATATGGCTACATCTCAGAATTTACTTGCATTTTGCATCACTCCTAGAGCTATCAGCTATAAGGCAGTCTGTGTGAATCGTAAAAATATAAACAGCATCTATCTATGTTTGGTTTAAAAATTTATATTCCTTTCTGCAAGTAATTATAATAGCATTTAATGTAGTTTCTTAATTAAAACTTTGTGTTCACTTTATACCATTTCTTAATATTTTAAATTTTATGTGTTTAAAACTTTCAACATATAGCTCAAAAAACATTCTAAATGCATAATGTCATGTCATCATTACAATACTTTTAATCTGAAATTTCACCATTTCCTCCCTTTGCATAAAATTTCAATTAATATCAATCAATAGTGCCTGTCTATACTGGCAAAGAATGTGGTCTGTGTCAGGACATTTTACTTAAGACATATATTGGAAACTACTATAATTTTATTGGCATCTGTCATGACTATTGAGATTAACTATTTGCTGTATGTTATTAATTCTTAAGCTAATTCAAAATTTTAGATTTTCCAAGAATAATATAAATACAAAGTCAATAACAAAAATAAACAAAATCCATTGAATCAAAGTTCACCAGAAGATATTAAGGCAAGTTGAATTATTTTTTAAAGGTTGTTATAGTAGGGAAAAAAAGTCTGATCCAAGAAGAAAGCAAGTATAAAAACTTACCTTTGGCTCTGACGTGATGAAGTGGCACAAAGTGACTGAGGATGCAGAGCTAGTGGTATTTGCCCCTGACCAATGGATGTGAATTCTGGTCTGTGGGAGGTGGAATTTATAACACTCAACTTTCTGTTTGCAAAACTTAACATTGAGAAATGCTTCTCAGTCTTTAAAAAACCCCAAATTATTTTATAGTCACCCAAACTAAGCAGTGGGATCCAAATCACATATTATATAAAGTTCTTGAAATTATGTTAATGGAGTTATAATTGCCAAAGTAACACCTTAAAATTTTTAAATGGAAAAAGTTGGATTTAACATACCTCATCTATAACAAATTTACCAATTAAGAAATGAAGTTCATGTATACAGTGATACTATAGATGGACATTTTGGCTCTAATAAGAAATAATTTTCCCAAAACTTGAAGTCTTGAATTGCTGTCTACACTTTTCATTAGTGTTAAATGAAATTTGGTAAATGTTGCAGAAACCTTACCTGTTTAATATTGGGTAAGTAAAAAAAGATATCGCAATTATTTTGATTGTGTGGAACGCTTTGATAGCAAAGCAGGGAACAATGAAACTTTTGCATAACTTTAAAAAATTACGTCCAGAAGTAAGGCATAAATATGATCTGAGTGTTTTGGGGAGAAAAGGGACTCTTTTTTTAAAAAAAGTTATTTTATCTATCATAGACAAATAAATCAAATTTCACATGTTTTCCTTAGAATAGAAGCTTTATTTTAAGCTCTTGTTAACTTCCATGGTTTGTAAAATTGAACTTTAATACAAATATGAAGAGAAAAAATATGTTTTAAATTTCCATACCTCAATTTTACATTGCGTAAGTCCTAGAGAAAGATGAAAATTGCTTCTTGTATTCTGGTGTGCTTTAGATAAATCTAGGAATTTGGTTCTCACTTACACTTCAGGAATCTTTTCCTTCATGTCTGCAAGTGAATAGATGTATTGAATTTTGAAAGCGGGATTACTCCTGGGCCAAGTGATGGGAGAGAAGAAGGTTTGTCTTTAGGATTCTCTCACTCCCCTTCCTGCCTCTGCTCCCACCTTCCCTGCCCTCAAAATGTCTTTGCCCATCTATTCGGGGCATTCTCATTTGTCATCCCTATCATCCAACCCTGTTTCCAAATGATTTGTTCTTAGTATACATTGTTTTTCTCAAAAACAATTTTATTTGGAACAGAAGCAGTGATAATGGATAATGTATGAAGTCTACTAAGACCTCTCAAAAAATGAAGAGGCCATCTTGGAGACAGGGACTTCTTTCTGGCATCTGTAAAGTGTCACCCCATCTTATAAAGGCCACTTTTAGAAGCAGTCCTGGAAAGATGCCTGAATCTGAGTTTCTAGGCTGGCCCTCTTTAGCAGCAAGGTCTATGTGGGGTGTCAGGTGATTTCATATATGATTGTTAATCACCTCAACACATTCTTAAGCAGAGTGCTTACCACTATTCATATTCACAGATGGGACTACTGAGACTCAGATGTTAAATGATACAGCACCATGTGTGACACAAAGAAAGAGGAAATCAAATTGGCTTTTCTCTGTGTCGGGTCCCTGGACATGATTGAGCCTGTCTGAGGGATATGCGTATACACAAAAAGGCAGTGTTAGCGCTCAGTTCCACAGATTTCTGATTCATAGCCTATTTACCGGTCACTAGCTTCAGGCTCTGCTGAATGTTTTAGAAGAAACAACCGATTCCTTGAGTATCTATGAAAATACCTAACTTTCTTCCTTTTCCCTCAATATTTGATCTAGTACTCTGTGCACCTTGTTAGGCGACAGAGAGGTGGGAGCTGCCTAGCCCCTTGCCTTCTGGAGGGCTCTGGTTAAACTTACAAAACTATTTCCAGAAATACTGTTTCGATGCTATCCTTTGTTGAACTGTTGGTGTTTGAATTGTGTCTTGCTTAGGCTTCAGAACACTGTGTAGTTGAAGTCTGATTTTCATGACAATTTAAAGGCCAAACTATTTGTCTTTGTATAGCATTGAAAGCAGAAATGATCATTCTTGAACCTTTCTTCCTCCAAATAAATATGATTTTTACAAGTCCTTATAATAATTAATTTCTTAAATCGTTTCTCTTCATCTTATTGGGACCCTTTCCAATATTTCAAAATCTATTTTGAAGGCTGAGCACTCAAATTGGTTACAATTACTCAAGGACCTAATCAACACTGAGCAGTGAGGAAGAATAAGTTGCCAGCTCTAGCCTTTCTTATCCTTGGTGAATATCTTCTGGTCTCATGACAATTTTCTTAATAGTGCCCAAGCTTGGTTATTAGAAACCCTCGGGTGATCAGTTATTATGACTCCTGGAGTTATCTAGAAACTGAGGCTTTGCGGCTTTATCCCTTTAAGCCCCAAAGCACTTTACAAAACCTTTTCACTGTAACTCTTTGCAAAATTAATTAACATCATCCTACTTGCTTAAACAGAATTAATTTTAAACCAAACACAGTCTTTTCCCAGTGATTACTTTCTCTTTGTTCTGCAGCAAAGGTGAGCAGACACTGTGAGGACAGCCCCCTGCTGCCTGCTCTTGCCCCTGGCTTCAAAAGGTGACATTATTAAGAGCTATGAGAGGGTGTAGATATTCCACCTCACCAATTATAAGGGAAAACAAGAACAACAGCCACAAAAATTCACTGCAATGATTACCTTATCTTCCAAAAAAGAACTATTAAGATAGACCTCATGTTGTCTCAGAGGACTCCTACTCAGCAGAAATCCAAAGCCCCAGGCCTTCGTATCACCATAAACCCGTATGTACCATGCTAATTTTATCCAATCTTCTCCTCCCAGTATCTTTCAAGTCTTCTCTGCAATCTTTGTCTCAGCTTCTTTCAGAAAATGGTCCTTTATTTCCATTACCTTAAAAGAATCTGGCTGTCTCCTGACAAAGCTTTTCCTCTGCAGTCTTTTCAAAGTGGTGGTTGGTTGGCTCTTCTTCCTCCCTCGCATAATTCAAGAATGGAGAGTGTTTTTTTTTTTTTTTTTTTTTGGCTCCACATTTTCTCTCCTAAATGATCTCTTTACTTTTTCAAAAACATTATTCATTCTGAAACTCATAACATGTGGTTTAGTTACCCACAGCATCCTCCCTGTCATCAACTGCTAGACATCCTTGTCAAGCTCTTTTATGGTTGATGACTTTTGTAACTGGTTCATTCATTCCCTCCACACATGCACATCATCATTCACAATTCCATGAACCTCCATGTGTGATCCATCTATCATGGGGACCTGGTGGTTGCTTTGTCTTCTCACGTATAGAAATGACCACATTCCTACCCGGCCTCTCACCATCATTGTTGAACCCATCAGCTTGTGATCACCAGGCATTATATAACCTACCAGTAGAGTATTGTCATCATTTGTCTTTTTGCCTCAGAAGACTTTCATTCCGTAGACCTCATCACTTTTTTACCATCTATTAAAACTTCTATCTTCACTGTCTCCTTATCCTTGGATTCCGTGGGCCATTATCATAATTACTCCCTTTCAAACACTTTTGCTGTTTCTCTTTTCCCTTCTATTATACTCACCTGGGAAAACCTCAACTTTGGTTTAGCACAACTTCCCAGTGTCTCCCATTCTGCATCTGAGAAGCTGTATATTACTAGTGAAGATCACACACAATGATAATTGGTTTCACTTCAAGTTCTTTCAGATAAGCTTCAACCTTGGTTGGCAGATCTAGTGTGTTTCTGACATTGATTCCCTTTCCAACATTAGGATGAATATTTTATAACATAACTTCTGTCCTCAAAGATCCTATATTCCATTTCTCTGCACTGAAAAGATAGGTCATCAGAGAAATAGTTTACTTTCCACTATCAAATTCACCTGCACGTCCACATATCTTCTTTGACTTCCCTGTTAACAACAGTGCAAGAAGTTCAAAATACATTCCCATGCCTAGGCTCCTATTCCATTTTCTCTTCTCAAGGTTTGTGTTTATTCAGTTGTCTCCTCCTTCTAAGTAAAGTATCCCATGCTTCTGCTGATCCATTCTATGTAGATGCACACATTCTCTGAGCACAGGGTCAGGCAGGTATTCGATATAAACCAAATGAACTGAATTAAAGTTAATCAAAAGTGGTACATACAGCAGAAAATTAGAGAGAACATGCTAAGTCTAAAAGAATTCAAAATCAAATGGTTTAAAATTACTATAGAATCCAAAAGTGTATCTGCAGATTTAAATCAGTCTATAAATCCTTCAAATTTGGTGTCTGCAATTATGCTTTTTTTCTTTCTTTCCTTTTTTTTTTTTTTTTTTTACAAAATAATGGCCCTTGAAGTCTACATTTTCCTCTGCTACAGTCCTTTTTTTAATGTGCCCTTTTTCAGAAAAATAAATTCTCAAACAGTATGCATTGACTGTTTCTGCTTGCTCTGTTCCCATTCACTCATCATTCCACTGCAGTTGGGTTCTGTATGAATAGTGTTCTGGCTTTGTCTTAGTTAGTGTCCCAGCAGCCTACCTTGGCCTTGATGTGGTTTTTCTCTGACCACATTAGCTATGCTTTCTCAGTTTCTTTGTTTGCCTTCTTTTTCTCAACCCAGCCTCTAACTTTCAGAGTGCCTCAGGTTTTAGTCATATGATTCATCTTTTCTCTAGTGATCTTTTCTCTGTGGGTGACCTCGTCTGTTTCCATACTATAATTACAACAAAAACAATAATATGTTAACAGTAACTAGTTTTGAATACATGCTATGAGCCTGACATTGCTTCTTATCCTCATTTATGGAAGAGGTAACTAAGGTCCAGGGAGGTTAAGTGACTTCAACAAATAAGGAGCAGAGCCAAAATCAAAACTGAAGCACTCTGGCAGCAAAGCCCAAGTTCTTAACCACAGCACTGAACTAACATTTTATGTGCAAATCGTCCAGGTTTACATCCTCAGCCTCCATGTTTTATTCTGAGCCAAAGATTCATATATGCCGTTGACTACTTAGAACTTGACATCTTCACTTGGATGTCTAATTAGAAGATCACAATACACCTAATATGAAAGCTTTTAGACCCACTCTAAGCTTTGATTGTCTCCTCTTCACAGTGATCAGGTGGTGTCACATCACCCTAGTTGGCTCCAGCCCAAAGCCGTAAAATTGCTATTGATTTCTTGTATTTCCTAATGTTTCCCCTCCATCCAATCTACCAAAAGAAATTAATTCTACTACAGAAGTATCTCATTTCACAATCATCTCTCTCCTCTACTACCAGAAAAGCATATTACCAAGTCTTCCTACTTCCTTTTCTTCCTATTTCTATCATTCACTCATCAAACATGAGCCAGCAAGATAATGAAAAAAATACAAAAAACTTCACATTTTTGTCTGTGTGTTTTATCTACTTTATTTTATTTTTAAATTATATTGTTTGATTTTTTTTTCATTATACTGCAAGTTCTGGGTTACTTGTGCAGAACGTGCAGGTTTGTTACGTAGGTATATATGTGCCATGGTGGTTTGCTGCATCCATCAACCTGCCATCTACATTAGATATTCCTCCTAATGCTATCCCTCCCCTAGCCCCCGACCCACTGACAGGCCCTGGTTTATGATGTTCCTCTCCCTGTGCCCATGTGTTCTTGTTGTTCAATTCCCACTTATGAGTGAGAACATGCGGTGTTTGGTCTTCTGTTCCTGTGTTAGTTTGCTGAGAATGATGGTTTCCAGTCTCATTCATGTCTCTACAAAGGATGAACATTTTATGGCTGCATAATATTCCATGGTGTATATGTGCCACATATTCTTTATCCAGTCTATCATTGATGGGCATTTGGGTGGGTTCCAAGTCTTTGTTATTGTAAGCAGTGCTGCAATAAACATACATGTGCCTGTGTCTTTATAATAGTATGATTTATAATTCTTTGGGTTTATACCCAGTAATGGGATTGCTGGGTCGAATGGTATTTCTGGTTCTAGATCCTTGAGGAATTGCCACGCTGTCTTCCACAGTGGTTGAACTAATTTACACTCCCACCAACAGTGTGAAAGCATTCTTATTTCTTCACATCCTCTCCAGCATCTGTTGTTTCCTGACTTTTCAATGACCGCAATTCTAACTGGCGTGAGATGGTATCACATTGTGGTTTCTATTTGCATTTCTCTAATGATCAGTGATGATGAGCTTTTTTTTCACAGGTTTATTGGCCTCATAGGTGTCTTCTTTTGAGAAGTGTCTGTTCATATCGTTCGCCCACATTTTTTTTTCTTTGCAAACTTGAATAGCTTCACATTTCTCTTTGAGTAAAATCAAAACTCTTAAGCCATGGCCTGCAAAGCTCCCTGTCAACTAGATCCTTCCTACTTTTCCAAGCTTAGGTCAAGCACCTGTTCCTCAGTCACTCCACTTCAGTTATATGGATGACCTTTCTATTCTGGAATGAAGCCAAATCAGTGCATCTTCAAAATACTGCATTCAATATTTGTTTCCACACTTTAGAATGGCTGCTTCACTTTTTAAACTTCTGCATAAATATCCCCTCAAAAGAGGGTTTCCCTGACCCCCTCCACACCAGGGTAGACCCTCTTCCTTCCCATTACAGTCTACCTGCCCTCCACATTTGTTTCTTCATAGCCCTTGCCATATTCTGTTACATTTTTCTATTCTTAAATATATCTGTCCAAGGTGAATAGAAACTCTATGAATAAACATACTTTACTGGTCAGATTTGCAGTTGTATTCTCAGTGTCTAAAATAGTCCTTGGCTCAAAGTTTATGCTCAGTATTTTTGAATGAATTAATCAATTAATGGAATTGTGAATTAATAAATAATCAATGAATAACCATTATTATTTGCTTGAGCTATTCTAATATATAGGAGGTTGCTTGTATTTATGACAACGATAACAGGTTCTTGGCCAACATGTTAAATTCATTCCTTTTCCTGTTTTTTTAAATTACTTTTTTTCTGTTCTTTCTAGGCAAACGACCAAACTGTGCAGTGACACTTTTCAAGCTGCTATCCATGGGCCTCTTGAAGTGAGGTTTTACTTTTATTTGCTGCTAAGACTTTCTTATGTCACCTATAAAGATACATGGCATGGACTTTTGATGAGAATCTGAAAGAGTTTCTGTAGCACTTAAGACTCTTACTGGCTAAAAGTTAAGAAAACCAAAAATCAAACTGGCTTAGGAAAAGATAATTGATTTGCCCAAGTAACAGAAAAGTGCAAGTTTCTCTTTTTCCAGAGAGCTTCCTTTGGTAAGCACCATTCTCAGATGGGTTTCCAAATGGAAGATATGGCTACAGCTGCTCTGTATCTTATAATTTTTTCAGGTTGAAATCCAGAATTGAGGAATTATTTATTCTAGAAAGCCCTCCAAAATATGTTCTTTGTGTACTTGATTCTGATCAAACTACATACTCATCACTAAAAAAAAAAAAAAAGCTGGGGTGAGTTGGGGGAATTAAAAGTCCTAATTTGCTGAATCCTAATGTCATTCAAAGCTTTACTCAAATGTCAGATGTTACTTCTTCAGTTGCTTCTTCCCTCACCACTTCATTTAAAATAGATCCAACTTCATTATAACACTTAAAACTATATGACATGATTACATAAATTATTAGTTTATCTATATCCTCTACTAGAATGTTATCTCCATGAAAACACAGTTTATCAATTTTATCTACTGCTGTATTCCCAGCCTATAATACATAACAGGCATTCAGCAAGTATTTGTCAAGTAAATACATGAACTGACTTAGACCTTAGGACAAATGCTTTCACCCCTTAGTTTTCAGACAACTAAAGAAAGGGTGGAGTGGTTCTCAGCAGGGACTAGCAAAAGAATAGCAAATAGATCATGAGTAGCAGTAGTCTTTGAACCTAAGCACATGGCCTTTCTGACACCTGTTTTGGCTAAGCTAAAGTCTCTTGTGTGCATTTCTCAGTCTTGTCTGCATTCCAAATGAATTGAATGCAAGATATTCATAGTTCAATTGATAAACAATATGTTATAGTAATATTAAATCTCTGCTTCATGAATAGCTTGTGGTATACTATATCATATCACTTTTCACAATACGCATACTTTATCAGTAATAATTAAAATCATAGTTATAGTCAACCACTATGAATACTCATTTTATCATAATTTGGACTTCAGATTCTTCTCTTTTACTTGCCTTTTTTATATTTCATTTTTTAAAAAAAGCTTATAGTTTTGGTATGCATCACATCTTTTATCATTATAAAAAGAATAATAACTAGATATGTTATTCTCTTTATGACTATTTTGAATAGGATTCCATTTTTGATTTGGCCCTCAGCTTGGATGTTATTGGTGTATAGAAGTGCCACCGATTTTTATGTATTAATTTTATATCCTGAAACTTTGCTGAAGCTTTTTATCCGATCTAGGAGCCTTTGGCAAGAGTGCAGAGACTATGCGGTTTTCTAGGTATAGAACTATATCACCTGAAAAGAGAGTTTAATATCCTCTCTTTCTATTTGGATGCCTTTTCTTATATTTCTTTCTCATGTCTGATTGCTCTGGTTAGGACTTCCAGAACTATGTTGAATGGACTGGGGAAAGTGGGCATGCTTGTGTTGTTCCAGTTCTTAAGGGGAATGTATCCAGCTTTTGCCTGTTCAGTATGATGTTGGCTGTGGGTTTTTTCATAGATGGTGCTTATTACTTTGAGATACGTTCCTTTAATGCCTAGTTTGTTAAGCATTTTTAATATGAAGGGATGTTGAATTTTATTAAAAGGCTTTTCTGCATCTATTGGAATGATCATGTGGTTTTTGTTTTTTAGTTTTATGTGATGAATCACATTTATTGACTTTCATGTGTTGAACCAACCTTGCATCCCATGGATAAGGCCTTCTTGATTGTGATGGATTAGACTTTTGGTGTGCTGCTACATTCGGTTTGCTAGTAGGTTGCTGAGGATTTTTGCATCTATGTTGGTCATCAATATTGGCCTGAAGTTTTCTTTTGTCGTTGTTGTGTCTCTGCAAGTTTTGGCATCAGAATGATGCTCACCTCATAGAATGAGTTAGGAAGGAGTTCCTCCTCCTTGATTTTTTTGGAATAGTTTCAGTAGGATTTATACCAGCTCTTCTTTATAAATCTTGTGGAATTTGGCAGTGAATCCATCTTGTCCAGGACTTTTTCTGGTTGTTGTTGTTGTTTTGTTTTGTTGTTGTTGTTTTTTATTGCTGCTTCAATTTCAGAAGTTGTTGTTGGTCTGTGCATAGTTTTAATTTCTTCTTGGTTCCATCATGGGAAGTTCTTTGTTTCCAGGAATTTATCCATTTATTCTGAATTTTCTAGTTTGTGTACATAGTGGTGATTATAATTGTCTCTGAGTGTTTTTTTGTTTTTTTGTTTTTTGTATTTCTATTTGGTCAGTGATAATGTACCCTCTGCCATTTCTGATTGTGTTGTTTGAATCTTCTCCCTTTTTTATTAGTCTAGCTAGCAGTCTATCCATCATATTTATTATTTCAAATATCCAGCTTTGAGTTTTGTTGATCTTTTGTATGGGTTTTCACATCTCCATTTCATTCAGTTCAGCTCTAATTTTTTTCCTGCTAGCTTTGGTGTTGGTTTTCTCTTGATTTTCTAGTTCCTCTAGGTGTGATGTTAGGTTGATCATTTGAATTTTTCTAATTGTTTTGTGTGTGATATAGAATATATCTACTATGAGAATTACAAGACGTTGCTGAAAGAAATCAGAGATAACATTAACAAATGGAAAAACATTCCATGCTCATGGATAGGAAGAATCAATATTGTTAAATGGCTATATTGCCCAGAGGAATTTACAGATTTAATTATATTTCCACAAACTACCAACAATATTTTTTCATAAAATTAGAAAAAAAAACTATTCTAAAATTCATATGGAACCAAGAAAGTGCCTGAATACACAAAGCAATTCTAAGCAAAAATAACAGAGCTGGGCATAGCACACTACCCAACTTCAAACTATAATAAAAGTCTACAGTAATCAAAACAGCATGAAACTGGTACAAAAACAGACACATAGACCAATGGAACAGGTTAGAGAACCGAGAAATAAAGGTGCACACCTACAACCATCTGATCTTCAAAAAACTGAAAAAACAAATAATGAAGAAAGGACTTCATATTTAACAAGTGGTGCTGAGATAACTGGCTAACCATATGCAGAAGACTGAAACCATATGCAGAAGACTGAACCCCTTTCTTTCATCATATACAAAAATCAACTCAAGATGGATTAAAGACTTAAATGCAAAACCTGAAACTACAAAAACTCTAGAAGAAAACCTAGAAAATACCATTCTTGACACAGACCCTAGCCAACATTTCATGATGAAAACTCCAAAAGCAATTGCAACAAAAGCAAAATTGACAAGTAGGACCTAGTTAAACTGAAGAACTTCTGCACAACAAAGTAAACTATCAACAGAGTAAACAGACAACCTACAGAATGGGAGAAAATATTTGAAAACTATGCGTCTGACAAAACTAATCTGAATCTATACGGAATTTAAACAAATTAAACAGCAAAAAGAGACAACCCCATTAAATGGGCAAAGTACATCAATAGACACTTTTGAAAAGACATACACATGATCAACAAGCTTATGATAAGATGCACCACAACACTAATCATTAGAGAAACTCCAGTTAAAACCACAATGAGATACCATCTTATATCAGTCAGAATAGGTATTATTAAAGTCAGAAAATAACAGATGTTAGCAAGGCTGTAGAGAAAAGAGAATGCTTATACAATGCTGGTGGGAATCTAAGTAGTGCAGCCTCTGTGAAAAGCAGTTTGGAGACTCCCAAAGAACTTAGAACTATCAGTTGACTAACAATCCCTTTACTGGGTAAACACCAAATTAAATATAAATTGACATACTCTCATATGTTCATTGCAACAATATTCACAGAGGCAGAAACATGGAATCCACCTAGAAGCCCATAAACAGTGGACTGGATAATGGATAATGAAAATGTGGTACATGTAAATGATGGAATAGTATGCAGTCGTAAAGAAGAATGAGATCATGTTCTTTACAGGAATGCAGATAGTGCTAGAGGCCATTATCCTAAATAATTAATGAAGGAAGAGAAAAACAAATACCACATGTTATCACTCATAAATGGGAGCTAAACAATGAGTACACATGAACATAAAAAAGGAAACAACAGACAGTAGGGCCTACTTGACAGTGGAGCTTGGGAGGGGGGTGAGGATTGAAAAACTACCTATTGGGTACTCTGCTCACTAGCTGGGGGATGAAATTTGTATACCAAACCCCAGTAACATACAACTTACTCATGTAACAAACCTACACATGTACCTCCTCTCAATCCTAAAATAAAAGTTGTAAGTAAAAATAAAATTTCAAGAACTCTAATTATTTTGAGTAAAAGGAAAAATAATCCATCTTAAGTAATATTTACCACCTTAAGTATTATTGTCTCTGAATATCTACAGATAAAACAGAGGTGGTATATATAGCTACATGTAAATAATATTACAAAATATAAGATATCTGATTTAAAATATTTAATTTTACTTATATTTCATATTAGAAAAATGCTGTAATTGAAGGAATAGATGAGAGTCATATAGATGTTTCATTACAGGAAATATAATTTGAAAAATTATCCATTCAAAGATTAATATTAAGAGTAAAATTATTTTTTAAATATTTCCAAGTTAAATGCACTTACTTATATTTACATTTACATTTTACTCTACAATTTTTGTTATGTTTTTACTTTACAGAGATTGACAAAAATTTTCCTATATCTCAAAGCACACCGTTTGCTTGCTTCAGTTAGTATATTTTGAAGAGTTATGTCTCCTGCACTTTTATTTATATATTATAGCACATTTAATCTTCACAAAAATCTGTGAAATAATTCTACTATTAACCTGCCCAAGATTATACAGCTAAAATGTTTTAGAGCTGAAATTATAATACAGAATTGTGGCTCCAGGCTATTCTCTCTGTCCAGTTATACAGCACTGTATTTTTTACCTTTGATACATACACACTGATGTTTGACCTTAGATAAATAAAACAATGGTTTATTTAAATGGATTATTTAATACAAATAATATATATATTTTTGTCTTTGCCTCATTTTTGAAATGCACGATTTTGATACAATTTTCCTTTTCAGCTATATTCGTTTCCAGACAATTTTTTCCAAAAAGTCTTATATGTACTATGTTCTTTGAGTCCTTGCATGTTTGAAAATATCTGTGAACATTTTAT
The DNA here is from genome assembly GCF_000951045.1 of Mandrillus leucophaeus. Taxonomy (NCBI): domain Eukaryota; kingdom Metazoa; phylum Chordata; class Mammalia; order Primates; family Cercopithecidae; genus Mandrillus; species Mandrillus leucophaeus. The sequence goes on from NW_012103588.1 coordinate 2,797,361, forward strand.
TCTAGGGACAAATTGTTTAATGGAATACTGTTGGGCAACATTTTTCTTAGGACACTGAGACATTGCTTCATTTTCTTCTGGCACTAACAGTTACAGTGGAAAAGTCTGAAGCCAGTCTAATTATTTTTCACTGTTTAAGTCACTTGCTGTTTCTCTCTGGAGGCTAGAAAGATGTTTAGTAGACCTTGAACCTTAGTAACATCACAAAATGATGACTGGGACTTTATGTTTCCAATGTTTTCTGGAGAAAAATATCCTTTTTTTTAAAGTTTTCAGTTTGTTATGTTTGATTTCAACACAGACCTCTTCTACTTTACCTTTGAATTTTTATTTCTGCTGAATTCACTGTGATCTATTTTCTGAGATAATAATTATATTGTGTTGAAATTCACAAGACAATTATGGCAAAAAACTACTTTGCTTTTTTCCCATCACTATCATTTTTCTCTCTAGTCAGTTTTATTGTTTTAGCATTTTATGAATCCTGCCTTTCTACTACTGATTTTAGCAAATATTTTGAAATATGCCCAAAGAAAGCATAAAAAAGGCCTGCCCTTCATGGAAACTTACTCTAACAGGGCCCTATCTGGTGTGAACTAAGGGCAATCAGCCAACTCTAGCCCCGTCTAAACTTCCTGTCTCATATAAGGAAAGGAAAAAAGGGGGCTAAGGATTGCTTCTGAATGTCAAAGCCCAGGAACTCAAGTCTACTGAAATCATTGATTTAATCATAAGACTATAGAATGGTTACCCTCCCGGCACCTTACCACTATATCAACAGGGCTTCTGTATAAAATCAATGTCTCACAACTAAGAGAGGTTCAAGACACAGACTCTATTTAATAAGGAGTTTTTAGAAAAACCCAAAGACAAGAGGAAGAAAAAGTCCAACAAAGAAATTACTGGAAACAGAAGGTGCTGGCATCTGTCGCTACTGCAAACATTCAACACAGCCCAACGCTGCCAGATTAGCATAAAACTTTACATCAAATACCTGTTTACTTTAGTGCCTGTTAAATAATACATCATGTCAAGTTTTCAACAAAAAAATTATATGGCATTTTAAAAGGCAAGATAAAAAGTTTGAAGAGACAAAGCAAGCATCAGAATGACTCAGGTGTGACACAGATTTTGGAATTATCAGATAGAGAATTTAAAATAATTACAACTAATTTGCTAGTAATTAATGAAATGTAGACAAAATGCAAAAACAGGTAAGTAATTTAAGCAGAAAGATGGAAATTCTAACACAGAATCAATAGGAAATTCTAGAAATCAAAGACACTATAATATAAATAAAAAACGCTTTTGTTGGGCTCTGTAGTAAACAGAACATGGCCAAGGGAAGAACCAGTGAGCTTGAGGATATGTCAATGGAAACTTCCAAAAGTGAGATATAAAGAGAAAACTTTTTTTTAAAGGAACAGATTATCTAAGAAGTGTAAGACAATTACAAAAGACGTAAAATATGCATAGTGGAAATACCAGAAGTATAAGAAAGATAGGAAGAGAAGAAATATTTGAAACAATAATACAATATTTTTCAAAATTAATAACAGATACCAAACTACATATTCAGGAAACTCAGAACACTAAGTAGAATAAATACCAAAAACCTATACCTGTGAATATTGTATGCAAACTTCAGGAAACCAAAGACAAAGAGAAAAGTCTGAAAAAATCCAGGCCAATGGGTGGGAGCCTTATCTTTAGAGGAATAAATGTAAGAATTGCACTGAATTTCTTATCAGAAACCACGCAAGTGAGAAGACAGTAAAGTGAAATATTGAGTTTTGAAAAAAAGAAACCCAAATTCTAGAATTATGTGTTCATTGAGATTAGCTTTCAAAAATGAAGGAGGAATAAAGACTCATTCAGTCAAACATAAATGGAGGAAATTTGTCACCATCAGGTCTGCTTGCAAGAAACGCTAAAAGTTCTTTTGAGGGAAGGAGAATGATATAAGTCAGAAATGTGGATCCACATAAAAAATGGAAGAGCAGAGGAGAAGCAATAAATTGAGAGAAAATAAAATGTCTTATTTCTCTTATTCTTAATTCATCTAATAATAGTTTTTTAAAATAGTAATAGTCACAACATATTGGGAGATTATTGTATATAGACGAATGAAATAAATGGCAATGCTATAAAGAATGGGGGAGAGGAATCAGGAATACTTTGTTTATAGCAGTTTTATTCATTATTGTCCAAAACTGGAAACAATAAACATGTTCTTCAATGGATGAAGGATAAACACGTAGTAGTATATCGATACAATATAGTGTTTTTCAGAAATTTAAGATAACTGAACTATCAAGTCATGAAAAGACAAAGGAAAATTTAATGCTTATTGCTAAATGAAAGAAAGTCATCTGAAAAGCCTACATATGGTATGATTTCAAACATATGACATTCTGAAAAAGTCAAAAATCTAGAGACAGTAAAGAGATCACTGGTTGCCAGTGGTTGGGAAGGGGTGGGTAGGGATGAATAGCGAAGCACTGTGCATTTTTAGGACCATGAAACTGTTGTGTTTGATACTGCAGTGGTGAACACATGACATAATGCATTTGCCAAAGCTCATATAAGTGTGCAACAAAAGTAGTGAACTTTAATATAAACTATGGACTTTCATTAATAGTAATGTACTAATATTGGTTCATTAGTTGTAACCAATGTCTCAAACTAATGCAAAATACTAACAAAAAGGGAAGCCTATGCAGGAAGGGGGAGGGTATTTTGAGAATCTCTGTACTTCCATTTCTGTTTTTCTACAACTATAAAATTCTTCTGAAACACTTCACTATTTGTATTTTATATCAATAACAAAGATTAATATATTCATTTACTCAGTAATTTGCCTTAATTATTAAGTACCTGCTATATCTCAGACACTGTACTTGGGGCACAAGCCCTTAGGAAATAGTGTCATGAAAACACAGACTAATATAATATCATACTGAATTAAAGATAGACCACATCTTAACATGAAGTGATTATTCTTAGGTGTACTATCAGTCCCACTGTTACTACATCTAGTTATGGATGGGTTGCCACATTCATCTGCAAGGGTAACCACACACTATGTACATTTTACATAGACTCAATAAATTTTGTCTCCTTTAGCAAATATTTTTTGTTAAGGAAAACATTTGAAATCAAAAGAGGCTTTTACCAGAGCAGGAAACTGTATCACACACTGCATTAATGGTGTTCTTACTACAGCATATTCCCCGGCTTCCAACTTTTGAGGTCTACACATGCATATAAATGTCAGCAGTCTTAACACTTTTCTCTCAAGTTTTCTAACTCTGACATTTGTTGGCTCTGTTATGATTAGTATCTAGTCTTTCTTGGGCTGAAGTTTCTTTGTGTTGTCTAACATAGTTAAATCACTCATTCTAAATTAAATAGGCTAATTCATGTACTTGTTTACAAAATGATATGTTTTTCATCTTGGTTTTCACAGCTGGTGTAGGTGAATAGGGTTTTTGCTTTCAGCTTGATTCTGATTCCAAAACATCATCCAGCTTTCACTCTTTCTACACCTTAACTGTGGATTTTGCTCTGGCGTTTGCACTTGAGATAGAATTCGGTACAGTTTTTACAAGCTGCTACTAAGTTTTTCCTCTCTCAAGCTTTAGTTTTTTAAAAAATATTATTGTCATTGTTGTTACCAAAAGGAATACTTAGGTAATATAAATACATATACCTAAGAATTAAGAGTAGGATTTTAGTGGGTTTATTAATAGTTATCTAAGTATTTGAAAAAGTGACTACGTCATGGCTCAGGTAACTTAGATACCAAATAAACACATCAAAAAAAATCAGAAATGCTTTTCTTTTGCAAAAGAAATTTTAGATGTTTTGTTTGTGACGACCAGGGAATTTTTCCAAGTAAAGACTACAGAATTTTATTTCTCCTTAATGCATTAGGTCTAGTCTGAGCTTCTTTAAACTGTCTACAGTGCATCATTTTATACTGCCGTTATTTTTTAAAAGTTCCCTATTGATATTGTTGGTCATTTATGACACAGCAATAACTTTTGCTTGTGCTTAGAATTAAATAATGAATCCTTTATGTAGCCTAAAAAATATTCTGCAACATGGCCTCCTGCCTTTCCAACCTCATGTTACCCTGTCACTTGCCTCACTTTCCATGTGTGGAATCACACTAGTCTTTCACTTCCTCCAATAAGGCAAATTATTTCTCACTACCATTTCCCTGTCCAGGTTGTTCCCTTTGTTTTCTATGTGCTTTTCCACCTTTCAAAATACCACCACTGATCATTTATGTCTCAGAGAGGCCTTCATAGCTGCTCCCCACTCAAATATGTTTCCTGTTGTTTTTTCCTCCGTAGTATCCTGCTTTATTTTGCATACTACTTGTTGAATATTTGGTATTTATTGTCTAATTTAATTTTCCCAAAGTGGAATTCCATGGTGACAACAATCATTTTTACTTGTCCATCTCTGTCTCTGGAGCAAGGAAAGGCTCCAATCAGTGTTTGTTGAAAGAAGACTGATCAGCTTCAACTCAATTTCATTTAGTGGAATTAGTGCAGAAGTACATCAGATCCAAGTAAAGACCATCCAAATCACCTGTTTCCTCCAACATTCACAGCTTCTATGGCTAGAAACAGTACTTGGTACTGGTGACTATTTGATACACTTCTTGTCATCTTGTGAACACTTGAGCTGGTACCACTTACTGAATACTTGTTTTTATGACATACCATTCTAGCCACTCAGTGAGAAACACTTTTAGTTTTCCTAACTTTTCTCCCATTTATCATTTTTATAATAGCCTTTCCTTTATTCCTTTAAGAAGTGTTATTGAATGTTGACATATAAGTCATTGATCAGTATTATGAAATCTAAAATGAATAAGAAAATATAAAAGTTCAGAGCTGGAGAGGTTGGAAGAAGGCAGAAGAGAGAATATATCAATTCATCATTCTATATGTATATATACACACACACATATATACATATATACGTATATATAAACACACACACATATATACATATATGTGTATATATATGTATATATAAAATTCGGTGCAGATGTACATACATACACGCGTGCCTGCACACACACACACACACACACACACAGAAATACACCCAGAGGTTAATAATGTTTATCTATATATGCTAAAATTACAATTAAAATGATATATGTTAAAAGTTATTTTTTATACAATTTCCACTTTTCAAAGATTTTAGTTCCTAAATTAAAAAATAAATGTTATCTGCCTTCAACCCTTTCTAGATCTGAGCAAATTACTGAACTATACTACCTGGAAAATTCAAAGCTCTGGAAGTTTTCATGGTTATAATTTATTATAGTATTCAGATCAGTATTAAAGTCAAAAATCTCTGGGATATATTAATTATTTTATGAATATTTTTCATGATTATGATGATGATTATTAAGAAACAGACCCTCACTTTGTCACCCAGGCTGGAGTGCAGTGGTGCAATTATGGCTCACTGCAGCCTCAACTTCCCAGGCCCAGCTGATCCTCTGGCCTCAGCCTCCCAAGTAGCTGGGACAACAAGGGTGCACCACCATGCCCAGCTAATTTTTTTATTTTTGGTAGAGATGGCATTTTGCCGTGTTGCCCAAGTTTGTCTTGAACTACTGGGCTCAGTCTACCTGCTTCAGCCTCCCAAAGTGCTGAGATTATAGTCATGAGCCACCGTGCCCAGCTGTTGATTCTTATATCAACAGCAAATGTAATATTTTACTCTCTTGTCTGATTTACCCTGTAATTGTATGTACTTCTCAGTTACTATTGAGTATTACTAGGCTTACCAAATAAAAATACAGTATACCCAGTGAAATTTGAATTTTGAATAAATGACAATTTTTTTTTATTATAAGTATGTTCTGTGACATATTTGGAATGCATTTGTACTAAAAAAATTACACATTGCTTACCTAAAATTCAAATTAACTGAGCATGCTTCATTTCGCTGTTAACTCTAATTAGTTCAGCACTTGAATAGGAAAGAGGAAAAATAAATGTTTTCACACCCTAACAATTCACTAAAAAGATTGCTCATAGAAGCTTGCAAATCTTGGAATTTCTAGAATGGCATGGAATATAAAGTTCATTGACAAAAGCAAATGTACAATACTTAATACCTCTCATGGGGAATTCAAATGAAGTTTCATTGAAGGTAACTGAATCTAACTTAATCAAGGAGAATTTGGGAGCATATGTGTAGAGTCTTGGAGTAGTGGGAGTGGGTCAAGGGACCCACTCCCCTGACCTTTGAAATCTCCCTTTTAATCCTTTGAAATCTAATGTGATATCCTTGAAGTAGCCTGAAATCTTAAAGGCATGTGTTTTAAGCATAGCAGAGCCTGGGATTTCTGTAAAGTGTGTGTAAAGAATTTTCTGTGGTTTACAGCGGCTAGTATGAGTCAGTATGTAACATAATAAGGTATTTGTGGGTTCTGTTATAGCAAAGTCTATTTTAAGCAGATCTGTGACCAACATCCTCCTGTAAGAGTTAGCTAGGTATACGATATAACTCAGGGTAAGTGTCAATGTCCCTTATATCAGGGTTCTCCTAAGAAACAGAACCATTAGAATGTATGTATATATCTCATAGAGATTTATTTTAAGAAATTGGCTCACAGAATTGTGGGGGCTGGCAAGTTCCAAATTTCTAGGACAGGCCAATAAACTGGAAACAGGCAGGAGTTGATGTAGCTTTGAGTCTGAAATTTGTAGGGCAGGATGTCACGCTGGAAGCTCAGGCAGAATTTCTAGATTACAGTCTTAAGGCAGAATTCCTTCTTCTCTGCCAAACCTCGGTTTTCTCATTCAAGGCCTTCAACTGATTGGATAAACCTAACCTACGTTATCGAGACTAATCTCCTTTATGTAAAGTCAACTGATTGTAGATGTTAATTACATTTACAAAATACCTGGGATAAACCTAACCTACGTTATCAAGACTAATCTCCTTTATATAAAGTCAACTGATTGTCGATGTTAATTACATTTACAAAATACCTTAGCAACATCTGGAGTAGTGTTTGCCCAAACTACTGGACATTTATAGCCTAGTTAATTTGACACATAAAATTAACCATTACACCAAGCTAGGTGCTGACATCCTGCCTTGACCACTATTCCTCTTCCTGGTAGATTTTCCCAGGGAGTTCCACTATGAGGAATATCAAGAAGAAAGAAGTTAAATACAGCATTATTATTAGCCTGTATGCTTCCTGATATCTTTGGTAAGCTTTTTGGATAATCTCAGTCATCATCCTAAAATGTGACCATTCAGAAGAATGGTCATTTACCCTTTTGGGGTGGAAGGGCTAGAAGAAGATATGGAAGAAAGTGTGGGAGAAGCTTCAGATGCATGCCTTTAGCAGAGATGTCTGTGAGCAGCCTTACGAGGAGACAACCTCTTCCTGTAGGGGTTGCAGAATATAAGTAAAATTAGAATGTATTCAAAACCCAACTCATCACTGCCTTCCTCAAACAGGCCACTCCTTTTGTAAGACCCTAAATCCAATTAAAACAAGCTAACATATAGAATCCTTACCTTTTTCCTCCTGCAGACCCTCTTTTAAGTCAGCAGTGTGGAACTGCCTTGCTGAGGGCCTGAGTTCCTATTTTCTTAGGTGAAGATAGTAGGTAAACAGTGGCAGGGATAGGGGTCTTACAGGATATTTGGAGAGAGAAGCCATGGGAAAAGACTGTTTGGGAAGGTAAGCGATTGGGGTAGTTGCAATCTGAGTAATAAAGAAAAGCAATCTCATTTTATAGTTACAGACTAGTGTAGCTTAGTAATGCCTTGTTTAAATATGTAATCAATGAAATATTTTCCAAAGTTCACTATTTCCAGACCACTTTAGTGATTTTCATCATATCCATATAAATCAGTTCTATCACTTAATCTTTTATAAAATCAAATACAATTTTATTCCTTTGAAAAGTTAGCCTCATACTGTCTAACAATTTATGTGAAATCATGGGTGATGTTGTGAGTGTATGCATCACATTAAAACATAAATTTTAAACTTATAAATGTAAACTACCTAAATCTGTATCTCATACAATGAATTGGGAGTATACCATACTTTCGATAAAACATTAGTTTTATTTAAGTGAAAATTTAGGTTTTAAACAGATATTTCCTAAATTCTGTCTCAATAAATATCTATCAATTATAATGTTATTAGTTTTCCTATGCACTGTAAGTGCAGAACAACTGAGGCAGTCAAAATTCCTGTTTTAATTGAGTTTACTTTTCAAGTTGGGGTAATATACACAAAAGAATATTTTAAATAATGATATAGTCTATAGAAAATAAAACAGGTTAAGAGGAAAGTAAGTTACTGAGAGGGTGAATTTTTATATTTAATGTGGCTGGGTAAAATCAATATTCCCTTCTTGAAAATCATTCAGAGGTGACATGAGGGATAAGAAATAGAAACATTAAGTCGCTTCTATAAAAATGAATTAACAAAAGCATAGATGTATTAGCAAAAACTCTAATATATTAAAGAGAAGAAAGGATTGTCCAAATAGTGCCTACCAATAGGGGTATAGAGAAAGCATCCTTGTGGTTACACAACTTAATTAAAAAGCCATAAGCATGGCTTATTGTTAAGTAACTGGCACAATCCTAAGATTCAAAAGCAACAGTTTCTTGTTTGCAAAATTGGCAATAGGGTGCCTGGACTGATGGGAGTGGGGGTGCTTCTCTAGGGCTGGCTTAGTTTTGAGAATGAAAAGATGCAGAATGAGGAGTGGAAAATCTTACAGACAACACACAGGCAGGTTAGTCCAGGGGGGATGAGAGATTCTTCACATCATTGTAAGATGCCGGCCGCTTGTTAACCTCAATATTTTCGGAGAAGTAAAAGCTGATAAATGTTTCACGAACACCAGCCTAGGGAATAAAAATCATTTCCAACCAGCCTGAAATATACCACTGGTGCATCCTTCAGAAAAATCTCCTTCAAATAATCAAGCTAGCAGAAAAATATGTTATTCAAACATGAGTTATCACAATGGAGCCAGCAACAATATAAACTCTAAAAATTCCAGGCTACCTATTCTAATCCTTAGAGCAACCCCTAATAATACAACAGAAAAGGCTGGATGACTAAAATGCCTGCTTCTCTTTCCCTTCCACTGTAAGTAGAAGCACCCTGAGACCTCCACCAGAAACAGATGCTGGTGTCATGCTTCTTGTACAGCCTGCAGAACTGGGAGCCAAATAAACCCTTTTTCTTCATAAATTATTCAGTCTCAACTATTCATTTATAGAAATGCAAACGGACTAAGACAGTAATTTTATATAATACTTTGAATAATTTTGTGTATGAAACAGTGTTGACTGTGATCCATCACTTGAGGTTAGGCGTCGAATTTTTTACTTGTGGCAATGCGTCAGTACTCAAAAAGTTTCAGATTTTGGAGTACTTCAAATTTCAAGTTTTCACGTCAAGGATGCTCAGCCTGTATCACATTGACAATTGAGTTTTAACATACAAATTTTGGAGGACACATTCAGACTATACCACAAATAAATCTGTAATAGAAGAAAAGTAGAAGAGTGGGTGTTTATAGGAAATTGAGTGCAAGAGACTGGGAAGACCAATGAAGGACATTTCTGGGTTGTTGTTAATATTCTATATCCTAGTAATAATTTGATACACAGATGTATATGTATGTTAAAATTCAGCAAATGCACACTAAACATTTACATATTTCATTGTATGCAGACTTTATAACAAAAGGAAAAATACCCTATAGATAATAGTCTAATATATAACATCTATCAATATATAGTTATTATATATGCTGATATAATAATAATATCAGTGTATCCATATCTGGGATTTATTTTGAGAAGTGACAAAAAATGAAGTGGTTAATGGATGGCTAAAATAATTTACATATGATAAATATAAAAACAAGTAGGTTAGAACGTTAATTCTGAAATCGTGGTAAATATATGAGTATTCAATGTAAAATTCTTTCAAATCTCTAGTATATCTGGAAACTTTTGCAATAAAATGTCATAACACAGGCCAACATGAAATCTATAGGAGGATAACATTTTGAAACAATATTGATAAATTCAATGTCCAAGTGCGTTTTTCGTGAATTAAATTGATATGGAGAACAGAGATAAATACTAGTAAGGATTTAGAAAATTTGAAGAACAAAATTGCAACAGCTAGCTATTATCACAATAACATCACATAACAGCCCACTGAAAATTTCATAAATTAAAATATCAGTTATTTATTGTCAGGGATCTGAGGTTGCCTAGGACTCCTTCAGGTTGCTTTAAGTGTAATGGCTTTGCCCTACCTTGGACGGATAAGTTAGATGGAATATGCTTATTTCATGAGAATGGAAAAAATTACAACAAAACAATTGGGAATTTGTGAGATTTCTTAAGGCCTAGCTCCAAACTGGCAGACTATTACTTCTGCCCACATGGCATTCACCAAAGCAAATTATATGACCAAGGCCAAAATCACCTGACGAAGACATATATTCTATTCATGATGAGGCCATGGAAAAGATGAACATGAAGAGAGAGGCAGAGGATTGGGGCCAATTGTGAAGTCTACTACAAACACAACATAACAAACATAGAACATTGCACCCCAAATAGTAGAATACAGATTATTTTTAGTTTCATACATTATATTTACAAAAATCAAACGTTTGTTGAGCTATATAAGGCATGTCTGAAGACATTTTAAAACACCAAAATCATGTGTAATGTATTCTCTGACTAGAGGAAGTAAGCTACAAATCCATAACAAAACAGTAACTAAGGCAATGAGAAATTAGGAAATACATTTATAAATGACTCATGGGTCAAATTAAAGTATTTTGAACTCAATTATAACAAAATACTATATATCAAAGCCCATGGGATGTAGCTAGTCATTAGTAAGAGGAAATTAGTAGCTTGAAGTGCATACATTTAACCTGAAGAAAAGATAAAATATCAAGGATGTAGATATTTATGTAAAGTGTTTAGATACAAGACAGAAAAGTTCACCAAATGAAAGAAGGGAGAAAATAAATGAGAATATAAAATTAAATAATAAAGTACAAAACAAAAATAGAAAAAAATCAAGAACACTTAATTTGGTATTTGAAAAACTAATCAAATTGACAAATTTCTTATGAATTTGATCAAGAAAAAAACGTGAGGCCGGGCGCGGTGGCTCAAGCCTGTAATCCCAGCACTTTGGGAGGCCGAGACGGGCGGATCACGAGGTCAGGAGATCGAGACCATCCTGGCTAACACGGTGAAACCCCGTCTCTACTAAAAATATACAAAAAACTAGCCGGGCGAGGTGACGGGCGCCTGTAGTCCCAGCTACTTGGGAGGCTGAAGCAGGAGAATGGCGTGAACCCGGAAGGCGGAGCTTGCAGTGAGCTGAGATCCGGCCACTGTACTCCAGCCCCGGCGACAGAGCAGGACTCCGTCTCAAAAAAAAAAAAGAAAAAAAAAAAAGAAAAAAACGTGAGAAAGGAGACACAATATGCGTGATGAAATGGAAAAAAATTACACTTCCCATAGATGTTCAAAAACTAAATGAAGATTTTTTTAGCAAATTTGTGTCAATACATTTTGTTCACATCTTTCGTCATTTGGCTAAATAATTTTCTACGTTTTGTGTCAAAAACATTTCTAAAGTGTTGATTGACACATATTATCTCATTTAATTCTCACTAAACCCCTATGAGGGAGGTAATTTTATTATTTCTACATTAAAAATAAGAAACCTGAGGCATAGAGTGTTTAAGTAATTTGAGATTAATTTGACCTAAGTCACAGAATTAAGCAGAATATAAGCAATCAAAGAAAAAACAGCAAGACAACAGAATAGCAGAGCTAAGGAAAGTGAAAACATAAAATAAGTACCTAAATAAAGACAAAGTGAAAGCAACACAAAGCAAAGCAAATTCAGTATGACAAATGAGAAGGGACAGAGACGCATGAGGAAAACAGATGTATTAATGTGTCACAAACAAAGGGAAGACCGTGATTCCATAAAAAAGACACTGTGAATTAAGCAAAGAGTTTGCATCAGTTAAGGATTCTATTATACTATATGTAAAAAATGGTTTTTCTGTGAAGCTGTAGTAACAAAATGCTTCACCACCTCTAACTTTCTGCTCATTTTACAAGCAGAAAAGAAGATAGAAGCAACAAAACAATGGATATGGTGCCTGCATCTGCAAATCTTAACATACTCTGAATGTTGTCTTCAATTTACGTCTCATCGGGCGAACATCATGTGAGGAAACACTATTGCATTGAAACCAGGAAATGTAGCGGGTGGCGGGTATTGGATAGAACATTGCCACACCAAAGAAAATTGCAATTCTCTTAGTACAGAAGGAGAGAATAGATATTGGAAAGAGAATTTAGAGCCACAGTTCAAGTTAAAGATAGAAGTTAGCAACATGGATGTCCCTGGTGATAAACAGTTCCAGTAATACGGTAGGATTAGGAGCCAAATTAGAGTTACTTGGATTAAAAGAAGGGTAAAGAGAAGTGAAGAAGTGTAAAAAGCATGCAAGGACAACATTTTCATGAAATTTTACTCTAAAGGTAAGAGTAACTAAAGAACATCTGAAGTACTGGATGAACTTTAAGCACTACACAATTATACAGACATACAATGTTTCACTTTTATTCGTTTTAAGTTTACAATGTTTTGAATTAAAATTTGTTCCAAAATCTCAAAATATGTTTATATATTCTCAAATATGAACATTTATATGAACATAAATGTATATATGCATAGACATTTCTGACTTCAGTTGCAAAATTTTCTATTTCTTAAATTGCAAAATTAGGGAAAGTATCTCATGAAATGAAATAGAGATCATGACTGATACAAAAAACAATTTACCACAAATGTTACCTTTGAGAATACTAATGCAGCAGTGGCCTCTGGCCTGCTTGTTGACTTGAAACCACGTGGTCTATCGGGGAATCACTTTTTATTTCTCATTTGTAGAAGGGAATATGTGATCCCTACATGAGTATTTTGTAAATATTATGCCTAAGAAATGAAATGATGATGTGACACTGCTGCTGTTTTAAAATATTTGTATTGAAAGTGTCAAATTTTTAAAAATTGGGGAAAGTTGATAGTGACCGTTGGAGTCTTCTGTTGCTCTTTCCCACTGAAGGTAAGGGCTATGGAACATTTCAAACATGTGGATTGGGAAGTAGGGTGAACTTTTTATGAACTTTATGAAAAAACTGTGTTTAGACAAGTGTTTATGATTAGTAAGTAAATCAGTCCAACCATATCTTTTATTGTAAGGAATGCATGAAGAATATTTAGTTGAGGAAAAATAATTTCCTTTTAATTTTACTGAGCAATTCAGAATTAATGAATATTTAATTTATAACTTAGATTTCCAAGTTAAGCCTTTTCTAGGTTTACAGACACAAAAGAAGGAAACATTTGTTCTGTTTTGTGTTTTGTTTTTTGAGTGTAATACTTTTTCTGAGTTGGCATTCAAATCGTGATGCCCCAATTATTTTGCTGAAAATGCTTACCAAGATAAGGATACCCAGTTGGTATCCTATTTTGTATTAAAACCAAATAATTAAATATTTTGTGTTTTACTTTTTATTTTCCTATGCATTATTCTTCTCCTATGCAACAATACTCATCATTATGCTCAAGATGTTTATGAGTCCAATAAATACTAGCTTATTTGATTTAAATATTGACATATTTTTACTGAACACTAACATACGAAGTTATAAGGTCATTCAGAAGTTTAATGCACATTGGAGTTTAGTAAAAAATAGTAATACAGTAATTCTGTATGAAATTTATTCTATCGAGTTATTCTCTATGAAATTTTTTCTATCTCTTCTTGTGTCTAAGTGGTCATTTTTGCATAAGGGTTATCTTTGGTTTCAATAAAAATTTATAATTCTGAAATTGTTTAATTTTATGGAACGAATCACAGTCAATCCAAGAGTCCAAAATATTCATTTTAAAGAGACAATTTGTTGGATACAATTATCTTACCTCTTCAGTCCACCTAATTTTTAACCCTAATCAAGCAGAGCTACATGCTATATTCTCATATTTATAAAATGTCACTATCTTATAGCTGTAGTTGTAATAAAAATTAAGGCATCAGTGTGTATACATATTAAACAGACATTTGAAAAGAGTAATGATACATTTGGAATTTATAATAGAAATATAACCGACTGACTTTATCTAAAATAATATTTATTCAACTAGATATGGCGATAATGATATTGGCCAAGCCCAAGACCACTTGTAAGGGAAGCAGGTTCACTCGGGGCTTTTATGACAGTAAAAGCCTATGCCTAGTTTAGTACAGTGGGACACCACTCCTAAGCAATGCCTAGTTTTGTACAGTGTGAGTCCTCTATGTCTAGTTTTGTATAGTGTGACACCACTCATAAGCACTTATTATCAGACTGTGACTGAATGTTGCATCCAAGAAAAGTATATCCATGAGAGACTATGAGGGTGCTCAGTGGAAAATGCTCTGAACAGCAATGTAATCATTGTCAGAATCCTAATACTACAGTGTATGGTTGCTTTCTTTTCTTTTAGTTAATGTCTAATAATTATTTCCAGATTTTTTTTCTAGATATAGAACAATCTTACTTATGAGAAACCTGCTGAATATGGCTCAGGAGGGTCTGAAACTGGTCCTGCCCCCACTGCTACAGGTATGACACAAAGATTGGTTCAGAGATGGGCTCATAATATGTTGTGTCAATTAGAGTCCATCAGAATCCTCCTTGAGGATATTACGTTGAAGCAATTGGAATAGACATTCCCTTCCATCTAGGTCACTATATGAAATGCAATTCTAGAACTAGTGGCGTCAATCTAGTCCATTACATGGAACAAGCTTGTTTGAGACAGAGAAAGAGATTATTTAAGCCCCTGTTACAACTATTTCAGAATTCAATAATAAACTCTTACATGTCTGTTCTGTACACCAATAAATTGTGGTTGCTGATAATGCTAATTTTCTCTGGGTTTCTATTAACTAACTGCATATATCTCAATTAATACAGAACCTTTATTCATAGGCAAAGTGATCTGAAGCTTAAAAGGCACAGAAACATTAGAAATCATAAGAAAAGCAAAGTTAGGAGGAAGCAGAAGCAATTCAGGAAATAAGTTGGTTCTTGGGAAAGAATGAAGAACAGATGTTTAGAGATAGTAGCAGTAAATTAAAGGCTAACCAGTACTGAATTATCTAGATCTTCTTAGAATCTAGTTCCAGTCTTTGTGATGCCTTGCACGACTATGATTTTTCTTATCCTAGGGTTGTGTGCTGTAGTTTCATATTTCCTCACAATATATTCCCCATTGGATCCTTGTAATAAGCTACCCCCAACCCCACTGTTTGCAGCTAACTTGAAAAATTATATTTTACTTTCATCTACAAGGGATAAATTAAGATAAATTATTTCAAATTTTTTAGCAAAATACTCAAAATTTCCATACTATGAATTGGTGCCAGTTATAGAAACATTTCAAACAGAGAAATCGCCATCTTTTTCTGAAAAATTTTATTTGATGACAATTTATAAACAATAAATTTTATGTAAAAATTCTGAATCTTAGCAACTTAATTTTTATCAACATTTTTGTTTACATATTCTTTAGTCAAAATACTATGAGACAAACAAAATTTTCAATTCGACTCAAATTTATGATTGCTAAGGTAATATTATATAAATCACAACTCAGAGTCCACAGGCAGGCTGTGCAGCAGACTCTGTATGATATATCGCTCAATAGTGCAACCAAAGGCCCAGAATATATACAAATACATTTTTAAAAACGATGTGAAAGAAACAAGTACTTACAACATGCAACTTACTAAAGACCACAAAAAAAGAAAAAAAATGAGAAAATTTGATGTGTCCAAGGCACTCTTAAGTTGATATATAATACAAGCTGAAATTTTGTTGAGTTGAGAAGAGTAAGAAAGGAGATCCTGAAAGAAGGAATAACAGAGAAAAGAGCCCCACATCTGTATATGTATTCCACCAAAATCATTTTCTAACTACTGAGCTGCACACATGCAGGGGAAACTTCAGAGAACGCAGTGAAAACCAACAGCTGGAAGACTGAGATAAATGCATAGTTTCAACTGATGCCCACTTCTAGAAAATCAGAATTTTGAGTTTGAACCAAGCAATTTAATAATTTATTCTACTAGAATAAAAAAAAATCTTAAAAAGAAGGTAAACTGCAGTCTCTACAATGTGTCATTAACAATATTGATGATGCAATGAAAAGGTAGTAGACAATGAAAAAATATAAATTTCAACTCACATTTAAGAGAAAAAGCAGTTAACAGAAACCAATGGTGAAATACCTTGAATATTAAAATTAAATTGCAAAAACTTAAATAATTATAGATAAAAAAAAGTTTGAGAACTTGAGTAAAATATGGTCATAATAAATAGGTAAATAAGGGATCTTCAAAAAAAAAAAAAAAAAAAAGACACTGTAGAAAATAACCCAATGGAAATCTTCCAAATGAGCAAAACAATATGTAGTATTAAAAATGCTCCTATATATGGCAGAGTAAATGGTTACTAAGTTTGAGTATATGTGAATTTTAAAAATATATCAGATTTGAATAAGAAAGACAGACGAGAAGTTGGAAATAAAAGAGTAGTCTCTGTGATTTTTGAGATTATATCAAGGGGTCTAAGATATACGTAATTGAAATCCAAGAAGGAAAGGAGAGAAATAACAAGTTGGGGAGATATTTAGAGGACATATTAGTGTCCTTGGGACACAATACCACAAGTTGGGTAGCTTAAGCAACAGAAATTTATTTTCTCACAATTTTAGAGACTAGAAGTGCAAGATCAAGTGACGGGTGTCACTTGATCTGTCAGGTGACGGTAGGTTTCTTTTGAGGCTTCTCTTCCTGACTTGTAGATGGCCATCTTTTCACTGTGTCCTCACGTACGGCCTCTTCTCTGTGTATGTGAGAAGAGAGAGAGATCTGTGTTGCCCCGCTCTCTCTCTCTTTCTTTTTTTTTTCAAGGACATCAGTCTTATTGAATTAAGGTCCCACCAATGACATTATTTAATCGTTACTACCTCCTTATAGTGCCTATGTCCAAATATAGTTATATTGGGAGTTAGGGCTTTAACATATACATCTGGAGAGAACAAAAATTAGTCCATAACAGAGGAAGACTATAACAGGAGATGCCTGAAATTTTTTCTAAAAGTGGTGACAAACAACTACTGTCATATAGAAGATTCTCAGCAAACCCCAAGCAAGATAAATACAAAAAAAAAAAAAAAAACCACACACACACAAAACTAGTTTTATTAAGTGATAAACTGTTAAAACTAAAGAATATCCTAAAAGTAGACAGAGAAAAAATATGTCAGATTTGATATATTGTCTAGAGGGGATTAACAATGCAAATAAAAATGGACTTCTGATAAAAAAAAATAGAGGTCAGCTGACAGTGGAGTGACATCTTTAAGTGCTGAAATGATATCTACTATGAAGTTAACATATAGACAAAAGTAATTATCCAAAAATACAGGAAGTAAGCCAGGCAGAGAAACACAACTATCACATGCTCTCATTCATATGTGGGAGCTAAAAAAAAAAAAAAATCAAACTCACGATGATAGAGAGTAGAATGATGGTCACCAGAGACTGAGAAGGGTCATGGGGAGACAGGGATAAAATGAGGATAGTTAATGAGTACAAAAATACAGTTTGATAGAATGAATAAGATCCTGGATTTGGTAGCACAATACTGTGACTACAGTTAACAGTAATTTATTATGTGTTTTAAAATAACTGAAAGAGTGAAATTGGAATGTTCCTAACAAAAAGAAGAGCTAAATATCTAATGTGATAATTACCCTGATTTTATCAATACACAAAATATCACATGTACCTTATACATATATGTAACTATCATATACCCACAATAATTGAAAAATCTATGTAAAATAAAAGTAAAATAAAGGCATTTTCCATACATTTTCGAAAAGGGTAGGTCGGCAGTGTTTAGTACTTCTAGAAGAAGTGCTTATACTTTTTTTCAGGCTGAAAGAAAAGCTTGAAGCTGGAGAAAGAAATGTGGAACATCATAAATGAAAAATATATACATAAGCATGCAACAATATTTTATTCTACTTGTTTAAAATAATTATATGTGACCCTAAAGCAAAACTTATAATGCTCTTCTATGGGAATTAAAACATATGTGGATGTAATACATGTGATAACAACACACACAGAAATGGGGATAACTGGAACGATATCCTCTGAAGCAGGAATCCAGAGTTTAGACATGCTACACTTCACTTCCCCCATCTCTTTGATTGGTTTATACTGTATCACTGCTTCTCTTTGTAGTCTGTGAAAAAGTCATTCAACTTTCAAGTCATGTGACTCTATCCAATGCACCTTCTTGAGAAATTTTAGAGTAAACAAGTGCTGTAGGCTTCATTAACACCAATGATATACTTATTCCATTGTGTTGTAACTACCGTACATGACAATCCTCTGCTAGACTCCTTGAGAGCAGGCACTATAATTTCATTGTTCTGTGTACATGCTGTAGGTTTTATATCTACCTCCTGGAAGACACTAAATATTCAATGACTAAAGAGATGATTAACTGAAGGAAAAAATGATTGAATGAAAATGTGCATTATTGATTAAAAGGGAAATTAGCAAGAATAAAGAACTGTTAGGGAAAAAAAAAACACTAAGTTTGGGCATACTAAACTGGTGGTGCTTAAGTAGCAATCATGTCAAGATATTACAAAAGCTCTGAAACGTGGATTTGAATTATAAGAGAAGGGCAGAATTTAGAGATATAGCTAGTGGTGATAATTGAGACTAATCTCATTATAGGACAATAAAGTGCACAAAAAAAGAAAGCTCTTAGAAATCTCTTAAAAGTAACTTTCTTTTAGCTTTAATCACATGGCTGCTAACCGCTGACAGCCTAAAACTCTATCCAAAATTTATGTATGTCCCCCAGCAAAAAAGATTTTGACTATATAAACTATGGTTGTCAATGGAAAAAAATGTTTTAATATGTTACAGAAGGTTTATTGCCTAACCAGACTTGCTCTGGCTCTTTATTTTCATAAGTTAACTTCCTACTGTTTAAAATGCAGCTTTCTCTCTCCATGAGTTCTTTATTTTCTGCTTTCATGATTAACATCTGGCATCAATAATACGGTATTTTGGGAAACAATTTTAATCATAAGGCTTTCTTGAGGATCTGGGTTTGTTTGAGATTTTTTTTATTACTTACACATGCTATCATTCCTTTTCTTTCTTTTTAAAATTCAAAATTAAACATTGAGTAACTTTTTTTTCCGAACCTTGAGGTAATATTGCTTGTACTACATGAACTATCATGAACATTTGTGAACTTGTACAATTACTTTAACAGATGATTTGTCTTCTCCTGTGGAGAGATTTTGTTTTAGCGGTGATAATTTATTCACTTTTCAGATGGGTTCCTGATATTGCAAAAGTATTCTGTTTTCTATTTAATGAAAAAAGGTAAATGTGGACATGAAGATTTTGGGGCCCAAACAAGAAAGAATAGAATTATTGTCAACCTCCTAAAAATGTATTTAATCAAATACCCTTGGAATTTAGAACTAGAAGAGCATTTAGTTTCATCAGTGTTTTAAGCTCACATTCTTTTAATAAAAAAAAAATTCTAAGGCCCAGACAGAAAGACTATTCCATTTCGCTATCAGCAAGTGGCAAGGCCAGAATGAGTTAAAAAACTCAGGTACCCTATTTAAATTCTGTATTGTACCCACTACCAGGACAACTTTGCAATGCTATATACACATTAAAGCACATATTTTAACATGACATTTTTCAGACTATGCCTTCACCTCCAATTACTCTTGATGCAGTCATGTTCAGTTGCCCATTTTATAGAGGAGAGAAATTGAATTGGTAAGAATGGAAGTAATTATACAAAGGCCATAGCTTCTCTACTCCACACTGGATATTTCCAAGAGGTGTCCTACATAGTCTCTCAGACAGCCCCCACTGTGTTTCATCCTCAGTTGTCCAACATTCATTACCACATTCTTCATTAATTTTTCTTGCTTTTCTGCCTCAATTACCCCTTAATTTACTCCAGGGATAACTTACATTAGCTGTCGACACCCAAATCCTTATCTTAGAATCTAATTTATGGATATATAAAATTAGGACAAAGGGAGAATGGGACGTAAGTAATTTATCCTTTCCAGTCTCTATAGAGAAATGGAAAATAGAAAATGGGATTTGGGAATGGATTTTGGTGTAACCAATCAACCATTTTTACTGTAGCATCTGTTATTAATCACACTTAACTAATGAAAGCATTATAGTCTAGATATGTTATAAGGAGTCTGAAATCAGACAAGAAGTGAGTCAATGGTGTAACTGACAAATATAATCTATTATTTACTTGTCACCAATTATAGGATGTGAAAACACATTCCCTGTGGCTAAAATAAACTAGGAATAGAAGTGGACAGAATTTCTTTTTGACTTATTTGATTCTATAATTTATTTTTTTTGCTTTGAAGACTGAGAATTAACATCTTTGATTTCTTATTTATAATAACTTTACTGGCTTATTTACATAGTTAAAGGTTCTATTACTATTTACTGGGCACCATGAATTAGATCCATGTATACTTACAAAGTTATCTATACATTTTCCAGTTTACATTTGGTGATTAAAAACAGCATTTTTTTCTTTAAATTTATTTTTCATCTTAATCTCAGCTATAAACTCAATGACTAGATTACCCTCTTAGACAAGGGCCAAACTGATCATAGGAGTTCTAGTTTCTGATTTTTTTAAATGTCATATAGGCACAGAATAATATTTTAAACGTATTATCTTCTGTTCTCATTAGACTAATTATTTTCTTCATTATTCCCGGCATCTTTATGATTTTTTTTAGCCACTGCATTACACAGCTTTTCACACTCCCCTAGACAAAGTATGTAGCTCAATAAATGCTTATTAAAAGCATTGTGAGTAGAGGCTGACTTTCCACTTAGAGAATAAGAAAATGGTCTCTGAATATTTATTTCTTTTCACATATACTGTTAGATGTCACCCTATCAGAAATTAGTATCACCACCACTACCACAAAAACAGGGGGAAAAGTAGAATTTTAAAAAGGAACAATTCAGAGAATTTTTTTTTAAAGAGTTTTATGTGCTTGGAATCATACAATTTTGATAAATGACATTGTGTAATATGTACCATCTGGAATCAAAATACTTACCATTTAATAAAGTAGATAAAGAATGAATATTAGGACATTTTTACAATATGATTGTAGAATAAATTTTCTTCTGATTTTAACAAAACATACATTGAAACAAATTTTGTTTGCCAACATTGTTTTTGGAGGTACATAAAATATGAGAAATTAAATGTAAAACTCGTTTTTCCTGTGAAATTTTTCTTTAGAGTTGCCAATAACGGAGATTATACAATTCTTTCCAGATTTGCATTGGTTTGATTTTGTTGTATATGTGTGTATGCGTATATGTATGTGCATGCATGCGTGTGCAGTAAAATATGCAAAATGGGCTATCATTTTGGAACATTCATTCTCATTTACCACTGTGCACAATTTAAATTTAGTAAAATTACAACATACTTTTGGCATGAAGTCCCTGAACTAATTATATGGTATTTAATTGCAAAGCTGATTGGTATATATTTACATGGCATCTGTAAAGATCATTTCAAATGACTGTGAGCTTATTATATTTTCTTGCGAACATGTTAAAATTCGTAACTCCATTTGAGAAGGAAAACCTTGAATATTAATTCATTGCCCTCGGGCTCCTTAGTCACAGCTGTTTCTTTTATAAACACAGAAGCTTTGATGTGGCAATTCTCATTTTATTCTGTTGAGATCTTTCACCAAACATTTGGACTTATTCCTTGGGGCCAAAATATTCTGTCAGATAACTTAGAAATCATTGAAAAATCTTGATCATTAGTGTTGTTGAAAATTTACACTGATCATTCTTTTAAAAGTTTGCTTAGATTGTGAGGGTAAAAAGCTTCAAGTTTCATAAGCAATGGATTGGTTTTACTCACTTCATTAATTAGTTTTATTTCTATCAGAAATTATGTATGCCTATATTTAAAGTTTGACATATTTTGTAGGGTTGATAACTGAGGTTGAATCTAGAAGTGACTGATGTGTTTTCCTTTTTCTGGGATGTCTTGCCTTTAATCTTTTGAACAAAACAAAACAATTGTATCAATCTTAAAACTACAGTAACTTAATGTTGTCTGATTGTCCTGTAAGTACTAAAACTTCTAGCATGAATTCTTGTGTATAGTAGTGAGTAGTAATAATTGATCTGCCAAAATATGGGTAATACACACACGTAATCTATCTTTGTGTACCTTTGTTAGTTACTCAAAATGCTTACATTAGTAAGTAAAGGAAATGTAACATTTTGAGATGCTGTCTTAGTCCTTCTGAGCTGTTAAAACAATACTTGTGAGTGGGTAATTTATAAAGAACAGAAACTCATTTCTCGCAGTTCTGAAGGCTAGGAGTCCAAGATTAAGGTATCAGCTACTGAAGGCCTGGTCTTTCCACTTCCAAGATGGCTTCTTGTTGCGGCATTCTCCAGAGAGGGGAACGTTGCGTCCTCACATGTTGAAAGTCAGAAGAGCAAGAGATCAAACACTGCTCGATGTTCCTTTTATAAGGATATTAATACCAATCACAAAGGAGGAGCTCTCATGGCTTAATTGCCTCATAAAGGTCTTTAGAGTGGGTCCAGTTTGACTCTTGTGCTTACAAGCAGAGGAAATTTGAACATGCTGAGAACCCCTGTATGATGTGCACATACAGAAAAAAGACCCTATGAGACAGAAAGGAAAGACAACCATTTGCAATTCAAGGAGGGAGGACTCAGGAGAAATCAAACTTGATCCTAAATTTTCTAACCTCCAGAACTGTGAAAAAATACATTTCTATTATTTAAGTCACCAAATCTGTGATATTTTGTTATGGCCACCCTAGAAAACTAAGACACCTACCATATCAAAAAAATCTATGAATTCTAGTGTTTTGAGAAGAAAGAAGCACATTAAACAATATATTTGGAAAGTAGTTGTTTGGAGCTCCATAGATCTGAAGGAAAAATAGAAAACAACTCAAAGTCGTTTCAATATTTAACTGAAAAAACAATCTCACAATTAGAGGAGAGAAGAATCTTATTACTATTAGGCATTAGAGAGTGAAAGTGTAGGGAAAGGAGGTGTGGAGGCGGTTGTTGGATTATCAGTGGGACGTTTGAGCAAAGTTTCTTATGTATACCAAGTGGAGCAATAAGACATTTCTAAAAGCATAAAAATAATATTCACTGAAAAGTACTTACCTCTAAGAAGTGAAATTAATATCTACCTCTACATATGCAAGCCCAAATGTAGTCAGAATTCATTTAGGTTTAGTTAGCTCAGTTAAGTGACCCATGGTACCATACATAATCCCTTTCCCTTCTCTCTGTTGCTCTCTTTTGATGCTTTACTCCATGCACCTTTACCTTTAACTCCCTACTTTTAACACTTTCGCAAACACTTCTTCCTTTTCCCAGGACTTACAAAGATATTTCAAGTGGGAGGTTTCGAACACCTGCATGGCATTAAGTCTTTAATCAAGGTAATAAAACACAGAGAAGATGCTGTCTAAACATATTTGCCTCATATTCCTCCTGGAATCCCACCGAAGTCATTGTGCAGAATTTTTATAAGGAATAAATCCATTACTGCAAAGAAAATTGAAGGGGAGGTCAACTGTGTATGACAGATTTCAACATCTCTTTGGATGATAATGGAAACAAGGTGGAAATGTGTTAATTGGTTAATTAGAGAGGACAAGGCTTCAGTTTAATGTCTGCTAAGTGACGAACACAGAAAAGGGATTCAATCTCCTATTGGAACCTAGGGAAAAAAGAACAATATTTAGATACTCATACTGTGACTGTCCTTTTTTTAATCTTTCACATTTTAGAATCAGTTTATAGGAAATACATTGCAAGCCTAGTTTATGCTTTAAGACAGTATACATTTGAACAACTTTGACCATGAAAATAAAGGTATATCTGACAAAAGATGATGACAAAGTAGACAGGATGGTTAGAAAATTAACTCCTCTCACAAAGAGAACAACTGAGATGGCCTTGTAGAGTTGTTGCAACTGGAAATAGAAGTATAAGAGTTTTTTTCCTCCCAAAGTTTATTAACTAAGTTAAGAAATTCAAGTATTAACACAGCTATCAAAATATATGAAGAAGGGAGTATATAAGTATACGAGTGCTAAATGATCTTCCATAACAGAATCAACACAGGTTGCTTAAAGCTGCCAAATCAAGAAAGACAAGAACATATTATTAGCAGTATGTAGATAACTTCACACAAACAGTAAATACTAAAAACTGTTATTTCTAGGAAGTAAGACTGGGTTAGAAAAGATGGGGCAGTAAATTACTGTTCTCACTAGAAGCTTAGCTATTTGACTTTTACAAAGTTCATGCATCATTTAGAGACAAATTTAACCTTAAATTGGAAATGCTGTACTAATTTCATAGCATTAGGTTGTCAGAATTTATCAATTCCTGTCACTAAAAAGATATGCAAAATATGAATGAATTATTCATGGTAGACTGTTACGATGTAAGGACATATACTACAAAATTAACTGGCTTAATACCCCCTCTCCAACAAAAGTTAATTTCTCTCATGTGGTATGCGTTCTTGTATCAGTCAGCAGAGCAGGTCTGCCTTATGTAATCTCTCAGGCAGCCAGACGAATAGAATGGCAGACCTTCTGCCATCTGTCACCTGAAACGTGCAGACTTTCCCTTTTTCCACAGCAGTGGAAAGGAAAAGAGAGTTGCACCTGAGCAATGCAATTCTTTGACCCGGAAGTAATATCTGTCACTCCTAGTTACTGCACAGTGACCAGAAATATTCTTATGGTTTCTTTGTTTTCTTTCAAGGAGATGGGAAAGTTTAATTCCACTTTGTGTCCTGAAAGAGAGAAAGATGGTCTGTGTAAACACTGGACAGCTTCATTAAAATAAAGAATTTTGCATTTAAAGATTTTAGGTAAGTACAGTATCATGATCAGTATTTTGAAACCTGTACAAACCACTAGTATATTATAAGGGAAAATAACTAATACATTATCAAGTCTTTTTCTCCCTCTCTGTATATTTTTTTGGCCAAACTTTTATTATAAAACCTTTCAGGCAACAAACTTGAAAGAATTTTGCAATGAATACCTATATAACAAGCACCTAGACTCTAATATTAGCATTTGACTGTTCTGACTCTGTCACATATTGTTCCAAGTATATTGCCATGTAAAATCTCTTTGGTGCATCTTTGTTTAAGAAATTCAAATGATAATAATACCAATAACACTAATGATAATAATCTTGTTTATCAGCACGTAGTATATTTAGGTATCTTAACTACACTATTACTCTAAGAGGACTCTCAGACAAAGCATATTATTCTTTGCCTACTATAATTAAATAACCAATGTTGCAAGCGTTTAAGTAACTTGCTCAGTTCCTTTAGCAGATAGAGAATTCAAACTCATTTGTATCTGAGTCAGCAGTCTCTATGCTCTTCCTAAGATACCTCACCATCCTTGCTTTTTGATACACTGGTGTACTAAGTAACTCAAAACATTTTGTCTTTTTCCTCCTAACTATATAAAGACCTTATATATGATCTTACTATGTAGAAGTAGCTTATCTTGTGTAGAAATCTTGTTTGTTCCATGTCTGTTTCCATTTCTCTGAAGGCAGAGTCTCTACCTTTGAGCCTGAATCATATGCTTGGTTTATACTCCCATTAACCAACAGCTTTGTTATGTCATTTTTAATGCAAGTGAGAGGCCAGAAAATTGAATATATGGCAGAACTCTTGCCCTATTGGAAACAAATCCTGGCACCATAATATACACAATGGATAGCTTTTCAGATGACTTTTGCAAAGCATAGTTCTGCTAGTCGTTTTACGGTTCTGATCTTTTTCCAGGACAACTTTAACTTGTCTTAAGAAACCGTTAAGAACTCGAGACAATGAATCTTTTACTACACTTGAATTTTGTTTGCTCAGCTGAATGTCACAAAGAAAGTAATATTTTTGAGAGGTATAAAAATAAATACAAATTTAAAGATAATAATTCTGTGATTTGCCAAATCATGTTATATTTGCTTCACAGTTTTTTCTACAGTGTGCTCATATATTATTTGCTTTCTTTTCCCAGTATAGAAATATTCTCGGCAAAATGTCCTGAGATCTGTCACATCTGCATAAAGAACATAAATTTCTTAGAGTTTTTGGTAAATATGACATTTCACTGTTTTTGCTAAGTCATAAATCATGTTCATTATGTGCAGTGCTGCAGACGCTGTGCAAACTATCATTCAATGGGACAAATAATTTTTAAACAAGTGTTTTAATAATCAATTTCTATGTATTTATATGTATTATTCTATAATAATCCTTTAACTTTTTTTCAGTTATAATGACATATTTTATCATTAGAATTAGTATAACATAGTGGTCAAAAGTAGGGCCTCTGAAGCCAGACTGCTTAGGTATGAAATCCAGTATCTGCCTTTCAGCAGCTATGTGACACTGAACAAGACGTTCAAACTATTTGTTTTCAATAGTTCAAAATTTTCATCATTTTGTTCTCTCTTCTTTCCTAGGTTCTAAAGTAAATCATGATCACTTGCAGCAGAGATTTCTACCAAATCTGAATTCCTTGATCTTTTGACCTGGTGACTTACTTCCTCTTAATTTTGGGAATTCCATCCCCTGACCACACCCAGAATCTTTTCATCTCTCAACATTGAGCCTCTTAAGATATCTTAAGCTGTAGGCTCCCAGGCTCAGGTTACTCTCTTTCTTCCAGCTTATATATGCCCTAATGCCTCTCATACCTGTAACTTCAACCTACTGAGCCTTCAGTATTTTTCTCCCAATTGTCTGTCCCCTCCTGATCTTATTATTTTTTTCACTATCCAACTTCAACTTCATAGTTCACTAACCCCATTCAATCACCCTCAACTTCACTTGACAGTTACCCATGCATTGCATGAAAATTTAAAGCCTTTGACGTGGATGAGTTTACCATTTATTTTTCTCAGTTTTTTACTCATAAAATGGTCTGATCTGGTGGAGAAAGTCTATGCAATTGTATGTATCAGAGTCTCTCCTAATAATAAAATTCCAACCTATCATTTATTGGGTATTTTCTATGTGTCAGATGAAAAAAAGTTTTATATCTGTTCTCTCTTAATTCTCACAGTAACTGTGTAAGATAGATGATATTGTTCCTTATTTTACAGATGAGGATCCAATGCTTAGAAATTTTAAGACATTTATCAAAAATCAAAGAGTTAGTAACAGTACAGGGTGAATTTGAAACTTGATCTTTTCTCTCCATAGCACAAGTTCTTAACCACTGTACATGTAATTACCAATATATGTAGGTTGAAATGTACAGTTTTACAATGTGCTTTCTACTTTTTTTTTTAACTTTCTCTTCTTCCCTTCGTTTGGATTCCATAAGTAACTTTTCACTCTTTTTTTTCCATTGTATTAGTTTGACAGTTATACATTTTCTACCTACATACTGTGGTTAACTTTGAACAAAAAATGCATCCATCCTTTATAACATATAACCTAACCATAACCAATAAACTTTACACTCCTCCTAGGCAATGCACCATTCTTAGAGCACTGTAAATTTTAAGTATCTTTATCTACCCGTCAATCTATCAAATACCCATATTATGATAAGAAATATTAGTGCATGTATGTGCATATGTTTATGTGTTTGTGCATATATATACATATACACACATATATACACACATACACACACACACAATCACAATAATGAATAACATTTAGTACTAACTATGTGTCAGGTGCTGTTCAAGGCATTGCGTATTCCAATTCATTTTATATACACACACACACACATATATACACACACACACACACACATATATATAGAGAGAGAGATATTAATGTTATTAATGTCATGGCCCTTGGTTTCCAGATATAGAACTTCTAAAACTCTTGTAGATGGGAGCACTAGGCTAATCTTTTGTTCTAATATTTGGTTTTTGATCCCAGTTATTGACACAGCTCTCAAGACTCTGTAATTTTCTTTTGTCTTTCTTTTTCTTTTTTTTTTTTTTTT